>NW_024704994.1:0-88890 GCF_018977255.1 Callorhinchus milii
GCGCAGCAACAGCGCCGCCCGGTGGCTCAATACCGTCACTGCAGCCGCTATAGTGAAGCGCAGCAACAGCGCCGCCCGGTGGCTCAATACCGTCACTGCAGCCGCTATAGTGAAGCGCAGCAACAGCGCCGCCCGGTGGCTCAATACCGTCACTGCAGCCGCTATAGTGAAGCGCAGCAACAGCGCCGCCCGGTGGCTCAATACCGTCACTGCAGCCGCTATGTTGAAGCGCAGCAACAGCGCCGCCCGGTGGCTCAATACCGTCACTGCAGCCGCTATGTGAAGCGCAGCAACAGCGCCGCCCGGTGGCTCAATACCGTCACTGCAGCCGCTTGTGAAGCGCAGCAACAGCGCCGCCCGGTGGCTCAATACCGTCACTGCAGCCGCTATAGTGAAGCGCAGCAACAGCGCCGCCCGGTGGCTCAATACCGTCACTGCAGCCGCTATGTTGAAGCGCAGCAACAGCGCCGCCCGGTGGCTCAATACCGTCACTGCAGCCGATAGTGAAGCGCAGCAACAGCGCCGCCCGGTGGCTCAATACCGTCACTGCAGCCGCTATGTGAAGCGCAGCAACAGCGCCGCCCGGTGGCTCAATACCGTCACTGCAGCCGCTATGTTGAAGCGCAGCAACAGCGCCGCCCGGTGGCTCAATACCGTCACTGCAGCCGCTATGTTGAAGCGCAGCAACAGCGCCGCCCGGTGGCTCAATACCGTCACTGCAGCCGCTATGTGAAGCGCAGCAACAGCGCCGCCCGGTGGCTCAATACCGTCACTGCAGCCGCTATGTTGAAGCGCAGCAACAGCGCCGCCCGGTGGCTCAATACCGTCACTGCAGCCGCTATAGTGAAGCGCAGCAACAGCGCCGCCCGGTGGCTCAATACCGTCACTGCAGCCGCTATAGTGAAGCGCAGCAACAGCGCCGCCCGGTGGCTCAATACCGTCACTGCAGCCGCTATAGTGAAGCGCAGCAACAGCGCCGCCCGGTGGCTCAATACCGTCACTGCAGCCGCTATAGTGAAGCGCAGCAACAGCGCCGCCCGGTGGCTCAATACCGTCACTGCAGCCGCTATAGTGAAGCGCAGCAACAGCGCCGCCCGGTGGCTCAATACCGTCACTGCAGCCGCTATAGTGAAGCGCAGCAACAGCGCCGCCCGGTGGCTCAATACCGTCACTGCAGCCGCTATAGTGAAGCGCAGCAACAGCGCCGCCCGGTGGCTCAATACCGTCACTGCAGCCGCTTGTGAAGCGCAGCAACAGCGCCGCCCGGTGGCTCAATACCGTCACTGCAGCCGCTATGTTGAAGCGCAGCAACAGCGCCGCCCGGTGGCTCAATACCGTCACTGCAGCCGCTATGTTGAAGCGCAGCAACAGCGCCGCCCGGTGGCTCAATACCGTCACTGCAGCCGCTATAGTGAAGCGCAGCAACAGCGCCGCCCGGTGGCTCAATACCGTCACTGCAGCCGCTATGTTGAAGCGCAGCAACAGCGCCGCCCGGTGGCTCAATACCGTCACTGCAGCCGCTATGTTGAAGCGCAGCAACAGCGCCGCCCGGTGGCTCAATACCGTCACTGCAGCCGCTATGTGAAGCGCAGCAACAGCGCCGCCCGGTGGCTCAATACCGTCACTGCAGCCGCTTGTGAAGCGCAGCAACAGCGCCGCCCGGTGGCTCAATACCGTCACTGCAGCCGCTATAGTGAAGCGCAGCAACAGCGCCGCCCGGTGGCTCAATACCGTCACTGCAGCCGCTATGTTGAAGCGCAGCAACAGCGCCGCCCGGTGGCTCAATACCGTCACTGCAGCCGCTATAGTGAAGCGCAGCAACAGCGCCGCCCGGTGGCTCAATACCGTCACTGCAGCCGCTATAGTGAAGCGCAGCAACAGCGCCGCCCGGTGGCTCAATACCGTCACTGCAGCCGCTATAGTGAAGCGCAGCAACAGCGCCGCCCGGTGGCTCAATACCGTCACTGCAGCCGCTATAGTGAAGCGCAGCAACAGCGCCGCCCGGTGGCTCAATACCGTCACTGCAGCCGCTTGTGAAGCGCAGCAACAGCGCCGCCCGGTGGCTCAATACCGTCACTGCAGCCGCTATGTGAAGCGCAGCAACAGCGCCGCCCGGTGGCTCAATACCGTCACTGCAGCCGCTAATGTGAAGCGCAGCAACAGCGCCGCCCGGTGGCTCAATACCGTCACTGCAGCCGCTATAGTGAAGCGCAGCAACAGCGCCGCCCGGTGGCTCAATACCGTCACTGCAGCCGCTATAGTGAAGCGCAGCAACAGCGCCGCCCGGTGGCTCAATACCGTCACTGCAGCCGCTATGTTGAAGCGCAGCAACAGCGCCGCCCGGTGGCTCAATACCGTCACTGCAGCCGCTATAGTGAAGCGCAGCAACAGCGCCGCCCGGTGGCTCAATACCGTCACTGCAGCCGCTATGTTGAAGCGCAGCAACAGCGCCGCCCGGTGGCTCAATACCGTCACTGCAGCCGCTATAGTGAAGCGCAGCAACAGCGCCGCCCGGTGGCTCAATACCGTCACTGCAGCCGCTTGTGAAGCGCAGCAACAGCGCCGCCCGGTGGCTCAATACCGTCACTGCAGCCGCTTGTGAAGCGCAGCAACAGCGCCGCCCGGTGGCTCAATACCGTCACTGCAGCCGCTATAGTGAAGCGCAGCAACAGCGCCGCCCGGTGGCTCAATACCGTCACTGCAGCCGCTTGTGAAGCGCAGCAACAGCGCCGCCCGGTGGCTCAATACCGTCACTGCAGCCGCTATAGTGAAGCGCAGCAACAGCGCCGCCCGGTGGCTCAATACCGTCACTGCAGCCGCTATAGTGAAGCGCAGCAACAGCGCCGCCCGGTGGCTCAATACCGTCACTGCAGCCGCTATGTTGAAGCGCAGCAACAGCGCCGCCCGGTGGCTCAATACCGTCACTGCAGCCGCTATAGTGAAGCGCAGCAACAGCGCCGCCCGGTGGCTCAATACCGTCACTGCAGCCGCTATAGTGAAGCGCAGCAACAGCGCCGCCCGGTGGCTCAATACCGTCACTGCAGCCGCTATGTTGAAGCGCAGCAACAGCGCCGCCCGGTGGCTCAATACCGTCACTGCAGCCGCTATAGTGAAGCGCAGAAACAGCGCCGCCCGGTGGCTCAATACCGTCACTGCAGCCGCTATGTTGAAGCGCAGCAACAGCGCCGCCCGGTGGCTCAATACCGTCACTGCAGCCGCTATAGTGAAGCGCAGCAACAGCGCCGCCCGGTGGCTCAATACCGTCACTGCAGCCGCTTGTGAAGCGCAGCAACAGCGCCGCCCGGTGGCTCAATACCGTCACTGCAGCCGCTATAGTGAAGCGCAGCAACAGCGCCGCCCGGTGGCTCAATACCGTCACTGCAGCCGCTATGTTGAAGCGCAGCAACAGCGCCGCCCGGTGGCTCAATACCGTCACTGCAGCCGCTATAGTGAAGCGCAGCAACAGCGCCGCCCGGTGGCTCAATACCGTCACTGCAGCCGCTATAGTGAAGCGCAGCAACAGCGCCGCCCGGTGGCTCAATACCGTCACTGCAGCCGCTATGTTGAAGCGCAGCAACAGCGCCGCCCGGTGGCTCAATACCGTCACTGCAGCCGCTATGTTGAAGCGCAGCAACAGCGCCGCCCGGTGGCTCAATACCGTCACTGCAGCCGCTATTGTGAAGCGCAGCAACAGCGCCGCCCGGTGGCTCAATACCGTCACTGCAGCCGCTATAGTGAAGCGCAGCAACAGCGCCGCCCGGTGGCTCAATACCGTCACTGCAGCCGCTATGTTGAAGCGCAGCAACAGCGCCGCCCGGTGGCTCAATACCGTCACTGCAGCCGCTATAGTGAAGCGCAGCAACAGCGCCGCCCGGTGGCTCAATACCGTCACTGCAGCCGCTATGTTGAAGCGCAGCAACAGCGCCGCCCGGTGGCTCAATACCGTCACTGCAGCCGCTATAGTGAAGCGCAGCAACAGCGCCGCCCGGTGGCTCAATACCGTCACTGCAGCCGCTATAGTGAAGCGCAGCAACAGCGCCGCCCGGTGGCTCAATACCGTCACTGCAGCCGCTATAGTGAAGCGCAGCAACAGCGCCGCCCGGTGGCTCAATACCGTCACTGCAGCCGCTATAGTGAAGCGCAGCAACAGCGCCGCCCGGTGGCTCAATACCGTCACTGCAGCCGCTATGTTGAAGCGCAGCAACAGCGCCGCCCGGTGGCTCAATACCGTCACTGCAGCCGTTATTGTGAAGTGCAGCAACAGCGCCGCCCGGTGGCTCAATACCGGCGCCGCCCGGTGGCTCAATACCGTCACTGCAGCCGCTATAGTGAAGCGCAGCAACAGCGCCGCCCGGTGGCTCAATACCGTCACTGCAGCCGCTTGTGAAGCGCAGCAACAGCGCCGCCCGGTGGCTCAATACCGTCACTGCAGCCGCTATGTTGAAGCGCAGCAACAGCGCCGCCCGGTGGCTCAATACCGTCACTGCAGCCGCTATGTGAAGCGCAGCAACAGCGCCGCCCGGTGGCTCAATACCGTCACTGCAGCCGCTATAGTGAAGCGCAGCAACAGCGCCGCCCGGTGGCTCAATACAGTCACTGCAGCCGCTATAGTGAAGCGCAGCAACAGCGCCGCCCGGTGGCTCAATACCGTCACTGCAGCCGCTATAGTGAAGCGCAGCAACAGCGCCGCCCGGTGGCTCAATACCGTCACTGCAGCCGCTTGTGAAGCGCAGCAACAGCGCCGCCCGGTGGCTCAATACCGTCACTGCAGCCGCTATAGTGAAGCGCAGCAACAGCGCCGCCCGGTGGCTCAATACCGTCACTGCAGCCGCTATGGTGAAGCGCAGCAACAGCGCCGCCCGGTGGCTCAATACCGTCACTGCAGCCGCTATAGTGAAGCGCAGCAACAGCGCCGCCCGGTGGCTCAATACCGTCACTGCAGCCGCTATGTGAAGCGCAGCAACAGCGCCGCCCGGTGGCTCAATACCGTCACTGCAGCCGCTTGTGAAGCGCAGCAACAGCGCCGCCCGGTGGCTCAATACCGTCACTGCAGCCGCTATAGTGAAGCGCAGCAACAGCGCCGCCCGGTGGCTCAATACCGTCACTGCAGCCGCTATAGTGAAGCGCAGCAACAGCGCCGCCCGGTGGCTCAATACCGTCACTGCAGCCGCTATAGTGAAGCGCAGCAACAGCGCCGCCCGGTGGCTCAATACCGTCACTGCAGCCGCTTGTGAAGCGCAGCAACAGCGCCGCCCGGTGGCTCAATACCGTCACTGCAGCCGCTATGTGAAGCGCAGCAACAGCGCCGCCCGGTGGCTCAATACCGTCACTGCAGCCGCTATGTTGAAGCGCAGCAACAGCGCCGCCCGGTGGCTCAATACCGTCACTGCAGCCGCTATAGTGAAGCGCAGCAACAGCGCCGCCCGGTGGCTCAATACCGTCACTGCAGCCGCTAATGTGAAGCGCAGCAACAGCGCCGCCCGGTGGCTCAATACCGTCAGTGCAGCCGCTATGTTGAAGCGCAGCAACAGCGCCGCCCGGTGGCTCAATACCGTCACTGCAGCCGCTATGTGAAGCGCAGCAACAGCGCCGCCCGGTGGCTCAATACCGTCACTGCAGCCGCTATGTTGAAGCGCAGCAACAGCGCCGCCCGGTGGCTCAATACCGTCACTGCAGCCGCTATAGTGAAGCGCAGCAACAGCGCCGCCCGGTGGCTCAATACCGTCACTGCAGCCGCTATGTGAAGCGCAGCAACAGCGCCGCCCGGTGGCTCAATAGCGTCACTGCAGCCGCTATGTTGAAGCGCAGCAACAGCGCCGCCCGGTGGCTCAATACCGTCACTGCAGCCGCTATGTTGAAGCGCAGCAACAGCGCCGCCCGGTGGCTCAATACCGTCACTGCAGCCGCTATAGTGAAGCGCAGCAACAGCGCCGCCCGGTGGCTCAATACCGTCACTGCAGCCGCTTGTGAAGCGCAGCAACAGCGCCGCCCGGTGGCTCAATACCGTCACTGCAGCCGCTATGTTGAAGCGCAGCAACAGCGCCGCCCGGTGGCTCAATACCGTCACTGCAGCCGCTATTGAAGCGCAGCAACAGCGCCGCCCGGTGGCTCAATACCGTCACTGCAGCCGCTATAGTGAAGCGCAGCAACAGCGCCGCCCGGTGGCTCAATACCGTCACTGCAGCCGCTATAGTGAAGCGCAGCAACAGCGCCGCCCGGTGGCTCAATACCGTCACTGCAGCCGCTATGTTGAAGCGCAGCAACAGCGCCGCCCGGTGGCTCAATACCGTCACTGCAGCCGCTATGTTGAAGCGCAGCAACAGCGCCGCCCGGTGGCTCAATACCGTCACTGCAGCCGCTTGTGAAGCGCAGCAACAGCGCCGCCCGGTGGCTCAATACCGTCACTGCAGCCGCTATAGTGAAGCGCAGCAACAGCGCCGCCCGGTGGCTCAATACCGTCACTGCAGCCGCTATGTTGAAGCGCAGCAACAGCGCCGCCCGGTGGCTCAATACCGTCACTGCAGCCGCTATAGTGAAGCGCAGCAACAGCGCCGCCCGGTGGCTCAATACCGTCACTGCAGCCGCTATGTTGAAGCGCAGCAACAGCGCCGCCCGGTGGCTCAATACCGTCACTGCAGCCGCTATAGTGAAGCGCAGCAACAGCGCCGCCCGGTGGCTCAATACCGTCACTGCAGCCGCTATAGTGAAGCGCAGCAACAGCGCCGCCCGGTGGCTCAATACCGTCACTGCAGCCGCTATGTTGAAGCGCAGCAACAGCGCCGCCCGGTGGCTCAATACCGTCACTGCAGCCGCTATAGTGAAGCGCAGCAACAGCGCCGCCCGGTGGCTCAATACCGTCACTGCAGCCGCTATGTTGAAGCGCAGCAACAGCGCCGCCCGGTGGCTCAATACCGTCACTGCAGCCGCTATAGTGAAGCGCAGCAACAGCGCCGCCCGGTGGCTCAATACCGTCACTGCAGCCGCTTGTGAAGCGCAGCAACAGCGCCGCCCGGTGGCTCAATACCGTCACTGCAGCCGCTATGTGAAGCGCAGCAACAGCGCCGCCCGGTGGCTCAATACCGTCACTGCAGCCGCTATGTTGAAGCGCAGCAACAGCGCCGCCCGGTGGCTCAATACCGTCACTGCAGCCGCTATAGTGAAGCGCAGCAACAGCGCCGCCCGGTGGCTCAATACCGTCACTGCAGCCGCTATAGTGAAGCGCAGCAACAGCGCCGCCCGGTGGCTCAATACCGTCACTGCAGCCGCTTGTGAAGCGCAGCAACAGCGCCGCCCGGTGGCTCAATACCGTCACTGCAGCCGCTATGTGAAGCGCAGCAACAGCGCCGCCCGGTGGCTCAATACCGTCACTGCAGCCGCTATGTTGAAGCGCAGCAACAGCGCCGCCCGGTGGCTCAATACCGGCGACGCCCGGTGGCTCAATACCGTCACTGCAGCCGCTATAGTGAAGCGCAGCAACAGCGCCGCCCGGTGGCTCAATACCGTCACTGCAGCCGCTATGTTGAAGCGCAGCAACAGCGCCGCCCGGTGGCTCAATACCGTCACTGCAGCCGCTATAGTGAAGCGCAGCAACAGCGCCGCCCGGTGGCTCAATACCGTCACTGCAGCCGCTATGTTGAAGCGCAGCAACAGCGCCGCCCGGTGGCTCAATACCGTCACTGCAGCCGCTATAGTGAAGCGCAGCAACAGCGCCGCCCGGTGGCTCAATACCGTCACTGCAGCCGCTATGGTGAAGCGCAGCAACAGCGCCGCCCGGTGGCTCAATACCGTCACTGCAGCCGCTATAGTGAAGCGCAGCAACAGCGCCGCCCGGTGGCTCAATACCGTCACTGCAGCCGCTATAGTGAAGCGCAGCAACAGCGCCGCCCGGTGGCTCAATACCGTCACTGCAGCCGCTATGTTGAAGCGCAGCAACAGCGCCGCCCGGTGGCTCAATACCGTCACTGCAGCCGCTAGAGTGAAGCGCAGCAACAGCGCCGCCCGGTGGCTCAATACCGTCACTGCAGCCGCTATGTTGAAGCGCAGCAACAGCGCCGCCCGGTGGCTCAATACCGTCACTGCAGCCGCTATAGTGAAGCGCAGCAACAGCGCCGCCCGGTGGCTCAATACCGTCACTGCAGCCGCTATAGTGAAGCGCAGCAACAGCGCCGCCCGGTGGCTCAATACCGTCACTGCAGCCGCTATGTTGAAGCGCAGCAACAGCGCCGCCCGGTGGCTCAATACCGTCACTGCAGCCGCTATAGTGAAGCGCAGCAACAGCGCCGCCCGGTGGCTCAATACCGTCACTGCAGCCGCTATAGTGAAGCGCAGCAACAGCGCCGCCCGGTGGCTCAATACCGTCACTGCAGCCGCTATAGTGAAGCGCAGCAACAGCGCCGCCCGGTGGCTCAATACCGTCACTGCAGCCGCTATAGTGAAGCGCAGCAACAGCGCCGCCCGGTGGCTCAATACCGTCACTGCAGCCGCTATAGTGAAGCGCAGCAACAGCGCCGCCCGGTGGCTCAATACCGTCACTGCAGCCGCTTGTGAAGCGCAGCAACAGCGCCGCCCGGTGGCTCAATACCGTCACTGCAGCCGCTATGTGAAGCGCAGCAACAGCGCCGCCCGGTGGCTCAATACCGTCACTGCAGCCGCTTGTGAAGCGCAGCAACAGCGCCGCCCGGTGGCTCAATACCGTCACTGCAGCCGCTATGTGAAGCGCAGCAACAGCGCCGCCCGGTGGCTCAATACCGTCACTGCAGCCGCTAATGTGAAGCGCAGCAACAGCGCCGCCCGGTGGCTCAATACCGTCACTGCAGCCGCTATAGTGAAGCGCAGCAACAGCGCCGCCCGGTGGCTCAATACCGTCACTGCAGCCGCTTGTGAAGCGCAGCAACAGCGCCGCCCGGTGGCTCAATACCGTCACTGCAGCCGCTATAGTGAAGCGCAGCAACAGCGCCGCCCGGTGGCTCAATACCGTCACTGCAGCCGCTTGTGAAGCGCAGCAACAGCGCCGCCCGGTGGCTCAATACCGTCACTGCAGCCGCTATAGTGAAGCGCAGCAACAGCGCCGCCCGGTGGCTCAATACCGTCACTGCAGCCGCTATGTTGAAGCGCAGCAACAGCGCCGCCCGGTGGCTCAATACCGTCACTGCAGCCGCTATGTTGAAGCGCAGCAACAGCGCCGCCCGGTGGCTCAATACCGTCACTGCAGCCGCTATGTGAAGCGCAGCAACAGCGCCGCCCGGTGGCTCAATACCGTCACTGCAGCCGCTATGTTGAAGCGCAGCAACAGCGCCGCCCGGTGGCTCAATACCGTCACTGCAGCCGCTATGTTGAAGCGCAGCAACAGCGCCGCCCGGTGGCTCAATACCGTCACTGCAGCCGCTATAGTGAAGCGCAGCAACAGCGCCGCCCGGTGGCTCAATACCGTCACTGCAGCCGCTATGTTGAAGCGCAGCAACAGCGCCGCCCGGTGGCTCAATACCGTCACTGCAGCCGCTATGTTGAAGCGCAGCAACAGCGCCGCCCGGTGGCTCAATACCGTCACTGCAGCCGCTATAGTGAAGCGCAGCAACAGCGCCGCCCGGTGGCTCAATACCGTCACTGCAGCCGCTATGTTGAAGCGCAGCAACAGCGCCGCCCGGTGGCTCAATACCGTCACTGCAGCCGCTATAGTGAAGCGCAGCAACAGCGCCGCCCGGTGGCTCAATACCGTCACTGCAGCCGCTATAGTGAAGCGCAGCAACAGCGCCGCCCGGTGGCTCAATACCGTCACTGCAGCCGCTATAGTGAAGCGCAGCAACAGCGCCGCCCGGTGGCTCAATACCGTCACTGCAGCCGCTTGTGAAGCGCAGCAACAGCGCCGCCCGGTGGCTCAATACCGTCACTGCAGCCGCTATGTGAAGCGCAGCAACAGCGCCGCCCGGTGGCTCAATACCGTCACTGCAGCCGCTATGTGAAGCGCAGCAACAGCGCCGCCCGGTGGCTCAATACCGTCACTGCAGCCGCTATGTTGAAGCGCAGCAACAGCGCCGCCCGGTGGCTCAATACCGTCACTGCAGCCGCTATAGTGAAGCGCAGCAACAGCGCCGCCCGGTGGCTCAATACCGTCACTGCAGCCGCTATGTTGAAGCGCAGCAACAGCGCCGCCCGGTGGCTCAATACCGTCACTGCAGCCGCTATAGTGAAGCGCAGCAACAGCGCCGCCCGGTGGCTCAATACCGTCACTGCAGCCGCTATAGTGAAGCGCAGCAACAGCGCCGCCCGGTGGCTCAATACCGTCACTGCAGCCGCTATTGAAGCGCAGCAACAGCGCCGCCCGGTGGCTCAATACCGTCACTGCAGCCGCTATAGTGAAGCGCAGCAACAGCGCCGCCCGGTGGCTCAATACCGTCACTGCAGCCGCTATAGTGAAGCGCAGCAACAGCGCCGCCCGGTGGCTCAATACCGTCACTGCAGCCGCTATGTTGAAGCGCAGCAACAGCGCCGCCCGGTGGCTCAATACCGTCACTGCAGCCGCTATAGTGAAGCGCAGCAACAGCGCCGCCCGGTGGCTCAATACCGTCACTGCAGCCGCTTGTGAAGCGCAGCAACAGCGCCGCCCGGTGGCTCAATACCGTCACTGCAGCCGCTATGTTGAAGCGCAGCAACAGCGCCGCCCGGTGGCTCAATACCGTCACTGCAGCCGCTATGTTGAAGCGCAGCAACAGCGCCGCCCGGTGGCTCAATACCGTCACTGCAGCCGCTATAGTGAAGCGCAGCAACAGCGCCGCCCGGTGGCTCAATACCGTCACTGCAGCCGCTATGTGAAGCGCAGCAACAGCGCCGCCCGGTGGCTCAATACCGTCACTGCAGCCGCTTGTGAAGCGCAGCAACAGCGCCGCCCGGTGGCTCAATACCGTCACTGCAGCCGCTATAGTGAAGCGCAGCAACAGCGCCGCCCGGTGGCTCAATACCGTCACTGCAGCCGCTATGTTGAAGCGCAGCAACAGCGCCGCCCGGTGGCTCAATACCGTCACTGCAGCCGCTATAGTGAAGCGCAGCAACAGCGCCGCCCGGTGGCTCAATACCGTCACTGCAGCCGCTATAGTGAAGCGCAGCAACAGCGCCGCCCGGTGGCTCAATACCGTCACTGCAGCCGCTATAGTGAAGCGCAGCAACAGCGCCGCCCGGTGGCTCAATACCGTCACTGCAGCCGCTATGTTGAAGCGCAGCAACAGCGCCGCCCGGTGGCTCAATACCGTCACTGCAGCCGCTATAGTGAAGCGCAGCAACAGCGCCGCCCGGTGGCTCAATACCGTCACTGCAGCCGCTATAGTGAAGCGCAGCAACAGCGCCGCCCGGTGGCTCAATACCGTCACTGCAGCCGCTAATGTGAAGCGCAGCAACAGCGCCGCCCGGTGGCTCAATACCGTCACTGCAGCCGCTATAGTGAAGCGCAGCAACAGCGCCGCCCGGTGGCTCAATACCGTCACTGCAGCCGCTATGTTGAAGCGCAGCAACAGCGCCGCCCGGTGGCTCAATACCGTCACTGCAGCCGCTATGAAGCGCAGCAACAGCGCCGCCCGGTGGCTCAATACCGTCACTGCAGCCGCTATAGTGAAGCGCAGCAAACAGCGCCGCCCGGTGGCTCAATACCGTCACTGCAGCCGCTATGTTGAAGCGCAGCAACAGCGCCGCCCGGTGGCTCAATACCGTCACTGCAGCCGCTATAGTGAAGCGCAGCAACAGCGCCGCCCGGTGGCTCAATACCGTCACTGCAGCCGCTATAGTGAAGCGCAGCAACAGCGCCGCCCGGTGGCTCAATACCGTCACTGCAGCCGCTATGTTGAAGCGCAGCAACAGCGCCGCCCGGTGGCTCAATACCGTCACTGCAGCCGCTATAGTGAAGCGCAGCAACAGCGCCGCCCGGTGGCTCAATACCGTCACTGCAGCCGCTATGTTGAAGCGCAGCAACAGCGCCGCCCGGTGGCTCAATACCGTCACTGCAGCCGCTATGTTGAAGCGCAGCAACAGCGCCGCCCGGTGGCTCAATACCGTCACTGCAGCCGCTATAGTGAAGCGCAGCAACAGCGCCGCCCGGTGGCTCAATACCGTCACTGCAGCCGCTTGTGAAGCGCAGCAACAGCGCCGCCCGGTGGCTCAATACCGTCACTGCAGCCGCTATGTGAAGCGCAGCAACAGCGCCGCCCGGTGGCTCAATACCGTCACTGCAGCCGCTATGTTGAAGCGCAGCAACAGCGCCGCCCGGTGGCTCAATACCGTCACTGCAGCCGCTATAGTGAAGCGCAGCAACAGCGCCGCCCGGTGGCTCAATACCGTCACTGCAGCCGCTATGTTGAAGCGCAGCAACAGCGCCGCCCGGTGGCTCAATACCGTCACTGCAGCCGCTTGTGAAGCGCAGCAACAGCGCCGCCCGGTGGCTCAATACCGTCACTGCAGCCGCTATAGTGAAGCGCAGCAACAGCGCCGCCCGGTGGCTCAATACCGTCACTGCAGCCGCTATAGTGAAGCGCAGCAACAGCGCCGCCCGGTGGCTCAATACCGTCACTGCAGCCGCTATGAAGCGCAGCAACAGCGCCGCCCGGTGGCTCAATACCGTCACTGCAGCCGCTATAGTGAAGCGCAGCAACAGCGCCGCCCGGTGGCTCAATACCGTCACTGCAGCCGCTAATGTGAAGCGCAGCAACAGCGCCGCCCGGTGGCTCAATACCGTCACTGCAGCCGCTATAGTGAAGCGCAGCAACAGCGCCGCCCGGTGGCTCAATACCGTCACTGCAGCCGCTATGTGAAGCGCAGCAACAGCGCCGCCCGGTGGCTCAATACCGTCACTGCAGCCGCTATTTGAAGCGCAGCAACAGCGCCGCCCGGTGGCTCAATACCGTCACTGCAGCCGCTATAGTGAAGCGCAGCAACAGCGCCGCCCGGTGGCTCAATACCGTCACTGCAGCCGCTATAGTGAAGCGCAGCAACAGCGCCGCCCGGTGGCTCAATACCGTCACTGCAGCCGCTTGTGAATCGCAGCAACAGCGCCGCCCGGTGGCTCAATACCGTCACTGCAGCCGCTATAGTGAAGCGCAGCAACAGCGCCGCCCGGTGGCTCAATACCGTCACTGCAGCCGCTATGTTGAAGCGCAGCAACAGCGCCGCCCGGTGGCTCAATACCGTCACTGCAGCCGCTATAGTGAAGCGCAGCAACAGCGCCGCCCGGTGGCTCAATACCGTCACTGCAGCCGCTATGTTGAAGCGCAGCAACAGCGCCGCCCGGTGGCTCAATACCGTCACTGCAGCCGCTATAGTGAAGCGCAGCAACAGCGCCGCCCGGTGGCTCAATACCGTCACTGCAGCCGCTATGTTGAAGCGCAGCAACAGCGCCGCCCGGTGGCTCAATACCGTCACTGCAGCCGCTATAGTGAAGCGCAGCAACAGCGCCGCCCGGTGGCTCAATACCGTCACTGCAGCCGCTATAGTGAAGCGCAGCAACAGCGCCGCCCGGTGGCTCAATACCGTCACTGCAGCCGCTATATTGAAGCGCAGCAACAGCGCCGCCCGGTGGCTCAATACCGTCACTGCAGCCGCTATAGTGAAGCGCAGCAACAGCGCCGCCCGGTGGCTCAATACCGTCACTGCAGCCGCTATAGTGAAGCGCAGCAACAGCGCCGCCCGGTGGCTCAATACCGTCACTGCAGCCGCTTGTGAAGCGCAGCAACAGCGCCGCCCGGTGGCTCAATACCGTCACTGCAGCCGCTATGTGAAGCGCAGCAACAGCGCCGCCCGGTGGCTCAATACCGTCACTGCAGCCGCTATGTTGAAGCGCAGCAACAGCGCCGCCCGGTGGCTCAATACCGTCACTGCAGCCGCTATAGTGAAGCGCAGCAACAGCGCCGCCCGGTGGCTCAATACCGTCACTGCAGCCGCTATGTTGAAGCGCAGCAACAGCGCCGCCCGGTGGCTCAATACCGTCACTGCAGCCGCTATAGTGAAGCGCAGCAACAGCGCCGCCCGGTGGCTCAATACCGTCACTGCAGCCGCTATAGTGAAGCGCAGCAACAGCGCCGCCCGGTGGCTCAATACCGTCACTGCAGCCGCTATAGTGAAGCGCAGCAACAGCGCCGCCCGGTGGCTCAATACCGTCACTGCAGCCGCTATAGTGAAGCGCAGCAACAGCGCCGCCCGGTGGCTCAATACCGTCACTGCAGCCGCTATAGTGAAGCGCAGCAACAGCGCCGCCCGGTGGCTCAATACCGTCACTGCAGCCGCTATGTTGAAAGCAGCAATAGCGGCTGCAGTGACGGTATTGAGCCACCGGCGGCGCTGTTGCTGCGCTTCACTATAGCGGCTGCAGTGACGGTATTGAGCCACCGGCGGCGCTGTTGCTGCGCTTCACTATAGCGGCTGCAGTGACGGTATTGAGCCACCGGGCGGCGCTGTTGCTGCGCTTCACTATAGCGGCTGCAGTGACGGTATTGAGCCACCGGGCGGCGCTGTTGCTGCGCTTCACTATAGCGGCTGCAGTGACGGTATTGAGCCACCGGGCGGCGCTGTTGCTGCGCTTCACTATCGGCTGCAGTGACGGTATTGAGCCACCGGGCGGCGCTGTTGCTGCGCTTCACTATAGCGGCTGCAGTGACGGTATTGAGCCACCGGGCGGCGCTGTTGCTGCGCTTCACTATAGCGGCTGCAGTGACGGTATTGAGCCACCGGGCGGCGCTGTTGCTGCGCTTCAATATAGCGGCTGCAGTGACGGTATTGAGCCACCGGGCGGCGCTGTTGCTGCGCTTCACATAGCGGCTGCAGTGACGGTATTGAGCCACCGGGCGGCGCTGTTGCTGCGCTTCACAAGCGGCTGCAGTGACGGTATTGAGCCACCGGGCGGCGCTGTTGCTGCGCTTCACTATAGCGGCTGCAGTGACGGTATTGAGCCACCGGGCGGCGCTGTTGCTGCGCTTCAACATAGCGGCTGCACTGACGGTATTGAGCCACCGGGCGGCGCTGTTGCTGCGCTTCAATATAGCGGCTGCAGTGACGGTATTGAGCCACCGGGCGGCGCTGTTGCTGCGCTTCACTATAGCGGCTGCAGTGACGGTATTGAGCCACCGGGCGGCGCTGTTGCTGCGCTTCACTATAGCGGCTGCAGTGACGGTATTGAGCCACCGGGCGGCGCTGTTGCTGCGCTTCACAATAGCGGCTGCAGTGACGGTATTGAGCCACCGGGCGGCGCTGTTGCTGCGCTTCACTATAGCGGCTGCAGTGACGGTATTGAGCCACCGGGCGGCGCTGTTGCTGCGCTTCACAAGCGGCTGCAGTGACGGTATTGAGCCACCGGGCGGCGCTGTTGCTGCGCTTCACTATAGCGGCTGCAGTGACGGTATTGAGCCACCGGGCGGCGCTGTTGCTGCGCTTCACAAGCGGCTGCAGTGACGGTATTGAGCCACCGGGCGGCGCTGTTGCTGCGCTTCACTATAGCGGCTGCAGTGACGGTATTGAGCCACCGGGCGGCGCTGTTGCTGCGCTTCACAAGCGGCTGCAGTGACGGTATTGAGCCACCGGGCGGCGCTGTTGCTGCGCTTCACTATAGCGGCTGCAGTGACGGTATTGAGCCACCGGGCGGCGCTGTTGCTGCGCTTCACATAGCGGCTGCAGTGACGGTATTGAGCCACCGGGCGGCGCTGTTGCTGCGCTTCACATAGCGGCTGCACTGACGGTATTGAGCCACCGGGCGGCGCTGTTGCTGCGCTTCACTATAGCGGCTGCAGTGACGGTATTGAGCCACCGGGCGGCGCTGTTGCTGCGCTTCACTATAGCGGCTGCAGTGACGGTATTGAGCCACCGGGCGGCGCTGTTGCTGCGCTTCACATAGCGGCTGCAGTGACGGTATTGAGCCACCGGGCGGCGCTGTTGCTGCGCTTCACTATCGGCTGCAGTGACGGTATTGAGCCACCGGCGGCGCTGTTGCTGCGCTTCACATAGCGGCTGCAGTGACGGTATTGAGCCACCGGGCGGCGCTGTTGCTGCGCTTCACTATAGCGGCTGCAGTGACGGTATTGAGCCACCGGGCGGCGCTGTTGCTGCGCTTCACTATAGCGGCTGCAGTGACGGTATTGAGCCACCGGGCGGCGCTGTTGCTGCGCTTCACTATAGCGGCTGCAGTGACGGTATTGAGCCACCGGGCGGCGCTGTTGCTGCGCTTCACAATAGCGGCTGCAGTGACGGTATTGAGCCACCGGGCGGCGCTGTTGCTGCGCTTCAATATAGCGGCTGCAGTGACGGTATTGAGCCACCGGGCGGCGCTGTTGCTGCGCTTCAATAGCGGCTGCAGTGACGGTATTGAGCCACCGGGCGGCGCTGTTGCTGCGCTTCACTATAGCGGCTGCAGTGACGGTATTGAGCCACCGGGCGGCGCTGTTGCTGCGCTTCACAATAGCGGCTGCAGTGACGGTATTGAGCCACCGGGCGGCGCTGTTGCTGCGCTCCAAATAGCGGCTGCAGTGACGGTATTGAGCCACCGGGCGGCGCTGTTGCTGCGCTTCACTATAGCGGCTGCAGTGACGGTATTGAGCCACCGGGCGGCGCTGTTGCTGCGCTTCACAAGCGGCTGCAGTGACGGTATTGAGCCACCGGGCGGCGCTGTTGCTGCGCTTCACTATAGCGGCTGCAGTGACGGTATTGAGCCACCGGGCGGCGCTGTTGCTGCGCTTCACAAGCGGCTGCAGTGACGGTATTGAGCCACCGGGCGGCGCTGTTGCTGCGCTTCACTATAGCGGCTGCAGTGACGGTATTGAGCCACCGGGCGGCGCTGTTGCTGCGCTATAACATAGCGGCTGCAGTGACGGTATTGAGCCACCGGGCGGCGCTGTTGCTGCGCTTTACAATAGCGGCTGCAGTGACGGTATTGAGCCACCGGGCGGCGCTGTTGCTGCGCTTCACAATAGCGGCTGCAGTGACGGTATTGAGCCACCGGGCGGCGCTGTTGCTGCGCTTCAAAATAGCGGCTGCAGTGACGGTATTGAGCCACCGGGCGGCTGCAGTGACGGTATTGAGCCACCGGGCGGCGCTGTTGCTGCGCTTCACTATAGCGGCTGCAGTGACGGTATTGAGCCACCGGGCGGCGCTGTTGCTGCGCTTCACAATAGCGGCTGCAGTGACGGTATTGAGCCACCGGGCGGCGCTGTTGCTGCGCTTCAACTTAGCGGCTGCACTGACGGTATTGAGCCACCGGGCGGCGCTGTTGCTGCGCTACGTTATAGCGGCTGCAGTGACGGTATTGAGCCACCGGGCGGCGCTGTTGCTGCGCTTCAATATAGCGGCTGCAGTGACGGTATTGAGCCACCGGGCGGCGCTGTTGTCGCAGCGCTACGTTATAGCGGCTGCAGTGACGGTATTGAGCCACCGGGCGGCGCTGTTGCTGCGCTTTACTATAGTTGCTGCAGTGACGGTATTGAGCCACCGCGCGGCGCTGTTGCTGCGCTTCACAATAGCGGCTGCAGTGACGGTATTGAGCCACCGCGCGGCGCTGTTGCTGCGCTTCAACATAGCGGCTGCATTGACGGTATTGAGCCCCCGGGCGGCGCTGTTGCTGCGCTTCACTATAGCGGCTGCAGTGACGGTATTGAGCCACCGGGCGGCGCTGTTGCTGCGCTTCACTATCGCGTCTGCAGTGACGGTATTGAGCCACCGGGCGGCGCTGTTGCTGCGCTTCACAATAGCGGCTGCAGTGACGGTATTGAGCCACCGGGCGGCGCTGTTGCTGCGCTTCAACTTAGCGGCTGCACTGACGGTATTGAGCCACGGGGCGGCGCTGTTGCTGCGCTACGTTATAGCTGCTGCAGTGACGGTATTGAGCCACCGGGCGGCGCTGTTGCTGCGCTTCACATGAGCGGCAGCAGTGACGATATTGAGCCGCCTGACGGCGCTGTTGCTGCGCACCAACATAGCGGCTGCACTGACGGTATTGAGCCACCGGGCGGCGCTGTTGCTGCGCTTCAATATAGCGGCTGCAGTGACGATATTGAGCCGCTGCGCGGCGCTGTTGCTGCGCTTCAACATAGCGGCTGCAGTGACGGTATTGAGCCACAGCGCGGCGCTGTTGCTGCGCTTCAACATAGCGGCTGCAATGACGGTATTGAGCCACCGGGCGGCGCTGTTGCTGCGCTTCACAATAGCGGCTGCAGTGACGGTATTGAGCCACCGGGCGGCGCTGTTGCTGCGCTTCAACATAGCGGCTGCAGTGACGTTATTGAGCCACCGGGCGGCGCTGTTGCTGCGCTTCAACATAGCGGCTGCAGTGACGGTATTGAGCCACCGGGCGGCGCTGTTGCTGCGCTTCAACATAGCGGCTGCAGTGACGGTATTGAGCCACCGCGCGGCGCTGTTGCTGCGCTTCAACATAGCGGCTGCAGTGACGGTATTGAGCCACCGGGCGGCGCTGTTGCTGCGCTTCAACATAGCGGCTGCAGTGACGGTATTGAGCCACCGGACGGCGCTGTTGCTGCGCTTCAACATAGCGGCTGCAGTGACGGTATTGAGCCACCGGGCGGCGCTGTTGCTGCGCTTCAACATAGCGGCTGCAGTGACGGTATTGAGCCACCGGGCGGCGCTGTTGCTGCGCTTCAATATAGCGGCAGCAATGACGGTATGGAGCCACCGGGCGACGCTGTTGCTGTGCTTCACTATAGTTGCTGCAATGACGGTATTGAGCCACCGGGCGGCGCTGTCGCAGCGCTACGTTATAGCGGCTGCAGTGACGGTATTGAGCCACAGCGCGGCGCTCTTGCTGCGCTTCAACATAGCGGCTGCAATGACGGTATTGAGCCACCGGGCGGCGCTGTTGCTGCGCTTCACTATAGCGGCAGCAGTGACGATATTGAGCCGACGGACGGCGCTGTTGCTGCGCTTCAACATAGCGGCTGCAGTGACGGTATTGAGCCACCGCTCGGCGCTGTTGCTGCGCTTCACTATAGCGGCTGCAGTGACGATATTGAGCCACCGGGCGGCGCTGTTGCAGCGCTAAATTTTAGATGCTGCAGTGACGGTATTGAGCCACCGGGCGGCGCTGTTGCTGCGCTTCACATTAGCGGCAGCGGTGACGATATTTAGCCGCCGGGCGGCGCTGTTGCTGCGCTTCAACATAGCGGCTGCAGTGACGGTATTGAGCCACCGGGCGGCGCTGTTGCTCCGCTTCACAATAGCGGCTGCAGAGACGGTATTGAGCCACCGGGCGGCGCTGTTCCTGCGCTTCACAATAGCGGCAGCAGTGATTTGTTGATTTCAAGATCCTCTACCTCTCTACCTCTCTACCTCTCCTACCTCTCCAACCTACTATCCCCCTACCTACCTGCCCGTACCCTCCGTTCCTCTGGCTCCGGTCTGCTCCACGTCCCCCGCCCCAACCGCCCTACTATCGGTGGTCGGGCCTTCAGCCTCTCAGCCCCGAGGCTCTGGAACTCCATCCCCCAGTGCCTTCGCCTTGCTTCCTCCCTTTCCTCCTTCAAGGCCGGTCTCAAAACCTTTCTCTTTGACCGAGCCTTCAGCTCCCCTCTCGACTCTCTTCCTCCTCCTCGCTCCCTCCCTTCCCTCCCCTCACCCTGACCATTTCCCCCTCCTCTCTCCCTCCCTTCCCTCCCCTCACCCTGACCATTTCCCTCCTGCTCGGGTCATGACCCAACTGTGCAGCGCCTTGGGACGTCCTCCTGACGTGAAAGGCGCTCTATAAATGGAATCTTGTTGTTGTTGTTGTTGTTCACTATCGCGGCTGCAGTGACGGTATGGAGCCACCGCGCGGCGCTGTTGCTGCGTTTCACTATAGTTGCTGCAATGACGGTATTGAGCCTCCGGGCGGCGCTGTTGTCGCAGGGCTACGTTATAGCGGCTGCAGTGACGGTATTGAGCCAACTTGCGGCGTTGTTGCTGCGCTTGAACATAGCGGCTGCAATGACGGTATTGAGCCACCGGGCGGCGCTGTTGCTGCGCTTCACAATAGCGGCTGCAGTGACGGTAGTGAGCCACCGGGCGGCGCTGTTGCTGCTCTTCAACATAGCGGCTGCAGTGACGTAATTGAGCCACCGGGCGGCGCTGTTGCTGCGCTTTAACATAGCGGCTGCAGTGACGGTATTGAGCCACCGGGCGGCGCTGTTGCTGCGCTTCAACATCGCGTCTGCAGTGACGATATTGAGCCACCGGCGGCGCTGTTGCTGCGCTTCAACATAGCGGCTGCAGTGACGGTATTGAGCGACCGGGCGGCGCTGTTGACGCAGCGCTACGTTATAGCGGCTGCAGCGACGGTATTGAGCCACCGGGCGGCGCTGTTGCTGCGCTTCACAACAGCGGCTGCAGCGACGGTATTGAGCCACCGCGCGGCGCTGTTGCTGCGCTTCACTATAGTTGCTTCAATGATGGTATTGAGCCACCGGGCGGCGCTGTTGTCGCAGCGCTACGTTATAGCGGCTGCAGTGACTGTATTGAACCACCGCGCGGCGCTGTTGCTGCGCTTCAACATAGCGGCTGCAATGACGGTATTGAGCCACCGGGCGGCGCTGTTGCTGCGCTTGACAATAGCGGCTGCAGTGACGGTATTTAGCCACCGGACGGCGCTGATGCTGCGCTTCACTATAGCGGCAGCAGTGACGATATTGAGCCGCCGGACGGCGCTGTTGCTGCGCTTCAACATAGCGGCTGCAGTGGCGGTATTGAGCCACCTGGCGGCGCTGTTGCTGCGCTTCAACATAGCGGCTGCAGTGACGTTATTGAGCCCCCGGGCGGCGCTGTTGCTGCGCTTCAACATAGTGGCTGCAGTGACGGTATTGAGCCACCGGGCGGCGCTGTTGCTGCGCTTCAACATAGCGGCTGCAGGGACGGTATTGAGCCACCGCGCGGCGCTGTTGCTGCGCTTCAACTTAGCGGCTGCACTGACGATATTGAGCCAACGGGCGGCGCTGTTGTCGCAGCGCTACGTTTAGCTGCTGCAGTGACGGTATTGAGCCACCGGGCGGCGCTGTTGCTGCGCTTCACATTAGCGGCAGCGGTGACGATATTTAGCCGCCGGCGGCGCTGTTGCTGCGCTTCAACATAGCGGCTGCAGTGACGGTATTGAGCCACCGGGCGGCGCTGTTGCTACCGCTTCACAATAGCGGCTGCAGAGACGGTATTGAGCCACCGGGCGGCGCTGTTGCTGCGCTTCAATATAGCGGCTGCAGTGACGGTATGGAGCCACCGCGCGGCGCTGTTGCTGCGTTTCACTATAGTTGCTGCAATGACGGTATTGAGCCTCCGGGCGGCGCTGTTGTCGCAGGGCTACGTTATAGCGGCTGCAGTGACGGTATTGAGCCAACTTGCGGCGCTGTTGCTGCGCTTGAACATAGCGGCTGCAATGACGGTATTGAGCCACCGGGCGGCGCTGTTGCTGCTCTTCACAATAGCGGCTGCAGTGACGGTAGTGAGCCACCGGGCGGCGCTGTTGCTGCGCTTCACTATCGCGTCTGCAGTGACGGTATTGAGCCACCGGGCGGCGCTGTTGCTGCGCTTCAATATAGCGGCAGCAGTGACGATATTGAGCCGCCTGACGGCGCTGTTGCTGCGCTTCAACTTAGCGAATGCACTGACGGTATTGAGCCACCGGGCGGCGCTGTTGCTGCGCTTCACTATAGCGGCTGAAGTGACGATATTTAGCCGCTGCGCGGCGCTGTTGCTGCGCTTCAACATAGCGGCTGCAGTGACGGTATTGAGCCACAGCGCGGCGCTGTTGCTGCGCTTCAACATAGCGGCTGCAATGACGGTATTGAGCCACCGGGCGGCGCTGTTGCTGCGCTTCACTATAGCGGCAGCAGTGACGATATTGAGCCGCCGGACGGCGCTGTTGCTGCGCTTCAACATAGCGGCTGCTGTGGCGGTATTGAGCCACCTGCCGGCGCTGTTGCTGCGCTTCAATATAGCGGCTGCAGTGACGTTATTGAGCCCCCGGGCGGCGCTGCTGCTGCGCTTCACCATAGTGGCTGCAGTGACGGTATTGAGCCACCGGGCGGCGCTGTTGCTGCGCTTCAACATAGCGGCTGCAGTGACGGTATTGAGCCACCGCGCGGCGCTGTTGCTGCGCTTCACTATAGTTGCTGCAATGATGGTATTGAGCCACCGGGCGGCGCTGTTGTCGCAGCGCTAGGTTATAGCGGCTGCAGTGACGGTATTGAACCACCGCGCGGCGCTGTTGCTGCGTTTCAACATAGCGGCTGCAATGACTGTATTGAGCCACCGGTCGGCGCTGTTGCTGCGCTTCACAATAATAATAATAATAATAATAATAATCCTTGCATTTGATACAGCGCTTTTCACGTCAGGAGGACGTCCCAAAGCGCTTCACAGAACACACTGTAAAGTGAATTGACTGTATATTTGTGGGCGAACGCGGCAGCCAATTGCGCACAGCAATGTCCCACAAACAGCCGTAGATTGATAGCGGCTGCAGTGACGGTATTGAGCCAACCGGCGACGCTGTTGCTGCGCTTCAACTTAGCGGCTGCACTGGCGGCATTGAACCACCGGGCGGCGCTGTTGTCGCAGCGCTACGTTTTAGCGGCTGCAGTGACGGTATTGAGCCACCGGGAGGCGCTGTTGCTGCTCTTCAACATAGCGGCTGCAGTGACGTAATTGAGCCACCGGGCGGCGCTGTTGCTGCGCTTAAACATAGCGGCTGCAGTGACGGTATTGAGCCACCGGGCGGCGCTGTTGCTGCGCTTCAACATAGCGGCTGCAGTAACGATATTGAGCCACCGCGCGGCGCTGTTGCTGCGCTTCAACTTAGCGGCTGCAGTGACGGTATTGAGCCACCGGGCGGCGCTGTTGCTGCGCTTCACAACAGCGGCTGCAGCGACGGTATTGAGCCACCGCGCGGCGCTGTTGCTGCGCTTCACTATAGTTGTTTCAATGATGGTATTGAGCCACCGGGCGGCGCTGTTGTCGCAGCGCTACGTTATAGCGGCTGCAGTGACTGTATTGAACCACCGCGCGGCGCTGTTGCTGCGCTTCAACATAGCGGCTGCAATGACGGTATTGAGCCACCGGGCGGCGCTGTTGCTGCGCTTGACAATAGCGGCTGCAGTGACGGTATTGAGCCACCGGACGGCGCTGTTGCTGCGCTTCACTATAGCGGCTGCAGTGACGGTATTAAGCCACCGGCCGGCGCTGTTGCTGTGCTTCAAAATAGCGGCTGCAGTGACGGTATTGAGTCAACGGGCGGCGCTGTTGCTGCGCTTCAACATAGCGGCTGCACTGGCGGCATTGAACCACCGGGCGGCGCCGTTGTCGCAGCGCTACGTTTTAGCGGCTACAGTGACGGTATTGAGCCACCGGGCGGCGCTGTTGCTGCGCTTCAATATAGCGGCTGCAGTGACGGTATTGAGCCACCGCGCGGCGCTGTTACTGCGCTTCAACTTAGCGGCAGCAGTGACGATATTGAGCCACCGTTCGGCGCTGTTGCTGCGCTTCAACTTAGCGACTGCACTGACGGTATTGAGCCACCGGGCGGCGCTGTTGCTGCGCTTCACTATAGCGGCTGCTGTGACGATATTTAGCCGCTACGCGGCGCTGTTGCCGCTTTTCAAATCATAGCGACTGCAGTGACGATATTGAGCCGCCGGACGGCGCTGTTGCTGCGCTTCAACTTAGCAGCTGCACTGACGATATTAAGCCACCGGGCGGCGCTGTTATCGCAGCGCTACGTTATAGCTGCTGCAGTGACGGTATTGAGCCGCCGGGCGGCGCTGTTGCTGCGCTTCACAATAGCGGCTGCAGTGACGGTATTGAGCCACCGGGCGGCGCTGTTGCTGCGCTTCACTATAGCGGCTGCAGTGACGGTATTGAGCCACCGGGCGGCGCTGTTGCTGCGCTTCAATATAGCGGCTGCATTGACGGTATTGAGCCACCGGGCGGCGCTATTGCTGCGCTTCAACTTAGCGGCTGCACTGGCGGCATTGATCCAACGGGCGGCGCTGTTGTCACAGCGCTACGTTTTAGCGGCTGCAGTGACGGTATTGAGCCACCGGGAGGCGCTGTTGCTGCGCTTCAACATAGCGGCTGCAGTGACGTAATTCAGCCACCGGGCGGCGCTGTTGCTGCGCTTCAACTTAGCCGCTGCAGTGACGGTATTGAAACACCGGGCGGCGCTGTTGCTGCGCTTCAACATAGCGGCTGCAGTGACGGTATTGAGCCACCGCGCGGCGCTGTTGCTGCGCTTCACTATCGCGTCTGCAGTGACGGTATTGAGCCACCGCGCGGCGCTGTTGCTGCGCTTCAATATAGCGGCAGCAATGACGATATTTAGCCGCCGGGCGGCGCTGTTGCTGCGCTTCAATATAGCGGCTGCAGTGACGGTATTGAGACACCGGGCGGCGCTGTTGCTGCGCTTCACTATAGTTGCTGCAGTGACGGTATTGAGCTACCGGGCGGCGCTGTTGACGCAGCGCTACGTTATAGCGGCTGCAGTGACGGTATTGAGCCACCGTGCGGCGCTATTGCTGCGCTTCACAACAGCGGCTGCAGTGACGGTATTGAGCCACCGCGCGGCGCTGTTGCTGCGCTTCAACATAGCGGCTGCAATGACGGTATTGAGCCACCGGGTGACGCTGTTGCTGCGCTTCACTATAGTTGCTGCAATGATGGTATTGAGCCACCGGGCGGCGCTGTTGTCGCAGCGCTACGTTATAGCGGCTGCAGTGACGGTATTGAACCACCGCGCGGCGCTGTTGCTGCGCTTCAACATAGCGGCTGCAATGACGGTATTGAGCCACCGGGAGGCGCTGTTGCTGCGCTTCACAATAGCGGCTGCAGTGACGGTATTGAGCCACCGGACGGCGCTGTTGCTGCGCTTCACTATCGCGTCTGCAGTGACGGTATTGAGCCACCGGGCGGCGCTGTTGCTGCGCTTCAATATAGCGGCTGCAGTGACGGTATTGAGCCACCGGGCGGCGCTGTTGCTGCGCTTCACTATAGCGGCTGCAGTGACGATATTTAGCCGCCGCGCGGCGCTCTTGCTGCGCTTCAACTTAGCGGCAGCAGTGACGATATTTAGCCGCCGGGCGGCGCTGTTGCTGCGATTCAATATAGCGGCTGCAGTGACGGTATGGAGCCACCGGGCGGCGCTGTTGCTGCGCTTCACTATAGTTGCTGCAATTACGGTATTGAGCCACCGGGCGGCGCTGTTGCTGCGCTTCAATTTAGCGGCTGCAATGACGATATTTAGCCGCCGGGCGGCGCTGTTGCTGCGCTTCACTATAGTTGCTGCAGTGACGGCATTGAGCTACCGGGCGGCGCTGTTGTCGCAGCGCTAAGTTATAGCGGCTGCAGTGACGGTATTGAGCCACCGGGCGGCGCTGTTGCTGCGCTTCAAAACAGCGGCTGCAGTGACGGTATTGAGCCAACGGGCGGCGCTGTTGCTGCGCTTCAACTTAGCGGCTGCACTGGCGGCATTGAACCACCGGGCGGCGCTGTTGTCGCAGCGCTACGTTTTAGCGGCTGCAGTGACGGTATTGAGTCACCGGTAGGCGCTGTTGCTGCGCTTCAATATAGCGGCTGCAGTGACGGTATTGAGCCACCGGGCGGCGCTGTTGTCGCAGCGCTACGTTATAGCTGCTGCAGTGACGGTATTGAGCCACCGGGCGGCGCTGTTGCTGCGCTTCAATATAGCGGCTGCAGTGACGCTATTGAGCCACCGGGCGGCGCTGTTGTCGCAGCGCTACGTTATAGCGGCTGCAGTGACGGTATTGAGCCACCGGGCGGCGCTGTTGCTGCGCTTTACAATAGCGGCTGCAGTGACGGTATTGAGCCACCGCGCGGCGCTGTTGCTCCGCTTCACAATAGCGGCTGCTGTGACGGTATTGAGCCACCGCGCGGCGCTGTTGCTGCGCTTCAAAATAGCGGCTGCATTGACGGTATTGAGCCCCCGGGCGGCGCTGTTGCTGCGCTTCACAATAGCGGCTGCAGTGACGGTATTGAGCCACCGGGCGGCGCTGTTGCTGCGCTTCACTATCGCGTCTGCAGTGACGGTATTGAGCCACCGGGCGGCGCTGTTGCTGCGCTTCACAATAGCGGCAGCAGTGACGGTATTGAGCCACCGGGCGGCGCTGTTGCTGCGCTTCAACTTAGCGGCTGCACTGACGGTATTGAGCCCCCGGGCGGCGCTGTTGTCGCTGCGCTACGTTATAGCTGCTGCAGTGACGGTATTGAGCCACCGGGCGGCGCTGTTGCTGCGCTTCAATATAGCGGCTGCAGTGACGATATTGAGCCACCGGGCGGCGCTGTTGCTGCGCTTCAACATAGCGGCTGCACTGACGGTATTGAGCCACCGGGCGGCGCTGTTGCTGCGCTTCAATATAGCGGCTGCAGTGACGATATTTAGCCGCTGCGCGGCGCTGTTGCTGCGCTTCAACATAGCGGCTGCAGTGACGGTATTGAGCCACCGCGCGGCGCTGTTGCTGCGCTTCAACATAGCGGCTGCAATGACGGTATTGAGCCACCGGGCGGCGCTGTTGCTGCGCTTCACAATAGCGGCTGCAGTGACGGTATTGAGCCACCGGGCGGCGCTGTTGCTGCGCTTCAACATAGCGGCTGCAGTGACGTATTGAGCCACCGGGCGGCGCTGTTGCTGCGCTTCAACATAGCGGCTGCAGTGACGGTATTGAGCCACCGGGCGGCGCTGTTGCTGCGCTTCAACATAGCGGCTGCAGTGACGGTATTGAGCCACCGGGCCGCGCTGTTGCTGCGCTTCAACATAGCGGCTGCAGTGACGGTATTGAGCCACCGGGCGGCGCTGTTGCTGCGCTTCAACATAGCGGCTGCAGTGACGGTATTGAGCCACCGGACGGCGCTGTTGCTGCGCTTCAACATAGCGGCTGCAGTGACGGTATTGAGCCACCGGGCGGCGCTGTTGCTGCGCTTCAACATAGCGGCTGCAGTGACGGTATTGAGCCACCGGGCGGCGCTGTTGCTGCGCTTCAATATAGCGGCAGCAATGACGGTATTGAGCCACCGGGCGGCGCTGTTGCTGTGCTTCACTATAGTTGCTGCAGTGACGGTATTGAGCCACCGGGCGGCGCGGTTGTCGCAGCGCTACGTTATAGCGGCTGCAGTGACGGTATTGAGCCACAGCGCGGCGCTCTTGCTGCGCTTCAACATAGCGGCTGCAATGACGGTATTGAGCCACCGGGCGGCGCTGTTGCTGCGCTTCACTATAGCGGCAGCAGTGACGATATTGAGCCGACGGACGGCGCTGTTGCTGCGCTTCAACATAGCGGCTGCAGTGACGGTATTGAGCCACCGCTCGGCGCTGTTGCTGCGCTTCAACTTAGCGGCTGCACTGACGATATTGAGCCACCGGGCGGCGCTGTTGTCGCAGCGCTACGTTTTAGATGCTGCAGTGACGGTATTGAGCCACCGGGCGGCGCTGTTGCTGCGCTTCACATTAAGCGGCAGCGGTGACGATATTTAGCCGCCGGGCGGCGCTGTTGCTGCGCTTCAACATAGCGGCTGCAGTGACGGTATTGAGCCACCGGGCGGCGCTGTTGCTACCGCTTCACAATAGCGGCTGCAGAGACGGTATTGAGCCACCGGGCGGCGCTGTTCCTGCGCTTCACAATAGCGGCAGCAGTGATTTGTTGATTTCAAGATCCTCTACCTCTCTACCTCTCTACCTCTCCTACCTCTCCAACCTACTATCCCCTACCTACCTGCCCGTACCCTCCGTTCCTCTGGCTCCGGTCTGCTCCACGTCCCCCGCCCCAACCGCCCTACTATCGGTGGTCGGGCCTTCAGCCTCTCAGCCCCGAGGCTCTGGAACTCCATCCCCCAGTGCCTTCGCCTTGCTTCCTCCCTTTCCTCCTTCAAGGCCGGTCTCAAAACCTTTCTCTTTGACCGAGCCTTCAGCTCCCCTCTCGACTCTCTTCCTCCTCCTCGCTCCCTCCCTTCCCTCCCCTCACCCTGACCATTTCCCCCCTCCTCTCTCCCTCCCTTCCCTCCCCTCACCCTGACCATTTCCCTCCTGCTCGGGTCATGACCCAACTGTGCAGCGCCTTGGGACGTCCTCCTGACGTGAAAGGCGCTCTATAAATGGAATCTTGTTGTTGTTGTTGTTGTTCACTATCGCGGCTGCAGTGACGGTATGGAGCCACCGCGCGGCGCTGTTGCTGCGTTTCACTATAGTTGCTGCAATGACGGTATTGAGCCTCCGGGCGGCGCTGTTGTCGCAGGGCTACGTTATAGCGGCTGCAGTGACGGTATTGAGCCAACTTGCGGCGTTGTTGCTGCGCTTGAACATAGCGGCTGCAATGACGGTATTGAGCCACCGGGCGGCGCTGTTGCTGCGCTTCACAATAGCGGCTGCAGTGACGGTAGTGAGCCACCGGGCGGCGCTGTTGCTGCGCTTCAATATAGCGGCTGCAGGGACGGTATTAAGCCACCAGGAGGCGCAGTTGGTGCGCTTCACTATCGCGTCTGCACTGACGGTATTGAGCCACCGGGCGGCGCTGTTGCTGCGCTTAAACATAGCGGCTGCAGTGACGGTATTGAGCCACCGGGCGGCGCTGTTGCTGCGCTTCAACATAGCGGCTGCAGTAACGATATTGAGCCACCGCGCGGCGCTGTTGCTGCGCTTCAACTTAGCGGCTGCAGTGACGGTATTGAGCGACCGGGCGGCGCTGTTGACGCAGCGCTACGTTATAGCGGCTGCAGCGACGGTATTGAGCCACCGGGCGGCGCTGTTGCTGCGCTTCACAACAGCGGCTGCAGCGACGGTATTGAGCCACCGCGCGGCGCTGTTGCTGCGCTTCACTATAGTTGTTTCAATGATGGTATTGAGCCACCGGGCGGCGCTGTTGTCGCAGCGCTACGTTATAGCGGCTGCAGTGACTGTATTGAACCACCGCGCGGCGCTGTTGCTGCGCTTCAACATAGCGGCTGCAATGACGGTATTGAGCCACCGGGCGGCGCTGTTGCTGCGCTTGACAATAGCGGCTGCAGTGACGGTATTTAGCCACCGGACGGCGCTGATGCTGCGCTTCACTATAGCGGCTGCAGTGACGATATTGAGCCGCCGGACGGCGCTGTTGCTGCGCTTCAACATAGCGGCTGCAGTGGCGGTATTGAGCCACCTGGCGGCGCTGTTGCTGCGCTTCAACATAGCGGCTGCAGTGACGTTATTGAGCCCCCGGGCGGCGCTGTTGCTGCGCTTCAACATAGTGGCTGCAGTGACGGTATTGAGCCACCGGGCGGCGCTGTTGCTGCGCTTCAACATAGCGGCTGCAGGGACGGTATTGAGCCACCGCGCGGCGCTGTTGCTGCGCTTCAACTTAGCGGCTGCACTGACGATATTGAGCCAACGGGCGGCGCTGTTGTCGCAGCGCTACGTTTTAGCTGCTGCAGTGACGGTATTGAGCCACCGGGCGGCGCTGTTGCTGCGCTTCACATTAGCGGCAGCGGTGACGATATTTAGCCGCCGGCGGCGCTGTTGCTGCGCTTCAACATAGCGGCTGCAGTGACGGTATTGAGCCACCGGGCGGCGCTGTTGCTCCGCTTCACAATAGCGGCTGCAGAGACGGTATTGAGCCACCGGGCGGCGCTGTTGCTGCGCTTCAATATAGCGGCTGCAGTGACGGTATGGAGCCACCGCGCGGCGCTGTTGCTGCGTTTCACTATAGTTGCTGCAATGACGGTATTGAGCCTCCGGGCGGCGCTGTTGTCGCAGGGCTACGTTATAGCGGCTGCAGTGACGGTATTGAGCCAACTTGCGGCGCTGTTGCTGCGCTTGAACATAGCGGCTGCAATGACGGTATTGAGCCACCGGGCGGCGCTGTTGCTGCTCTTCACTATAGCGGCTGCAGTGACGGTATTGAGCCACCGGGCGGCGCTGTTGCTGCGCTTCACTATCGCGTCTGCAGTGACGGTATTGAGCCACCGGGCGGCGCTGTTGCTGCGCTTCAATATAGCGGCAGCAGTGACGATATTGAGCCGCCTGACGGCGCTGTTGCTGCGCTTCAACTTAGCGAATGCACTGACGGTATTGAGCCACCGGGCGGCGCTGTTGCTGCGCTTCACTATAGCGGCTGAAGTGACGATATTTAGCCGCTGCGCGGCGCTGTTGCTGCGCTTCAACATAGCGGCTGCAGTGACGGTATTGAGCCACAGCGCGGCGCTGTTGCTGCGCTTCAACATAGCGGCTGCAATGACGGTATTGAGCCACCGGGCGGCGCTGTTGCTGCGCTTCAACATAGCGGCTGCAGTGACGTTATTGAGCCCCCGGGCGGCGCTGTTGCTGCGCTTCACCATAGTGGCTGCAGTGACGGTATTGAGCCACCGGGCGGCGCTGTTGCTGCGCTTCAATATAGCGGCTGCAGTGACGGTATTGAGCCACCGCGCGGCGCTGTTACTGCGCTTCAAATTAGCGGCAGCAGTGACGATATTGAGCCACCGTTCGGCGCTGTTGCTGCGCTTCAACTTAGCGACTGCACTGACGGTATTGAGCCACCGGGCGGCGCTGTTGCTGCGCTTCACTATAGCGGCTGCTGTGACGATATTTAGCCGCTACGCGGCGCTGTTGCCGCTTTTCAAATCATAGCGACTGCAGTGACGATATTGAGCCGCCGGACGGCGCTGTTGCTGCGCTTCAACTTAGCAGCTGCACTGACGATATTAAGCCACCGGGCGGCGCTGTTATCGCAGCGCTACGTTATAGCTGCTGCAGTGACGGTATTGAGCCGCCGGGCGGCGCTGTTGCTGCGCTTCACAATAGCGGCTGCAGTGACGGTATTGAGCCACCGGGCGGCGCTGTTGCTGCGCTTCACTATAGCGGCTGCAGTGACGGTATTGAGCCACCGGGCGGCGCTGTTGCTGCGCTTCAATATAGCGGCTGCATTGACGGTATTGAGCCAACGGGCGGCGCTATTGCTGCGCTTCAACTTAGCGGCTGCACTGGCGGCATTGATCCAACGGGCGGCGCTGTTGTCACAGCGCTACGTTTTAGCGGCTGCAGTGACGGTATTGAGCCACCGGGAGGCGCTGTTGCTGCGCTTCAACATAGCGGCTGCAGTGACGTAATTCAGCCACCGGGCGGCGCTGTTGCTGCGCTTCAACTTAGCCGCTGCAGTGACGGTATTGAAACACCGGGCGGCGCTGTTGCTGCGCTTCAACATAGCGGCTGCAGTGACGGTATTGAGCCACCGCGCGGCGCTGTTGCTGCGCTTCACTATCGCGTCTGCAGTGACGGTATTGAGCCACCGCGCGGCGCTGTTGCTGCGCTTCAATATAGCGGCAGCAATGACGATATTTAGCCGCCGGGCGGCGCTGTTGCTGCGCTTCAATATAGCGGCTGCAGTGACGGTATTGAGACACCGGGCGGCGCTGTTGCTGCGCTTCACTATAGTTGCTGCAGTGACGGTATTGAGCTACCGGGCGGCGCTGTTGACGCAGCGCTACGTTATAGCGGCTGCAGTGACGGTATTGAGCCACCGTGCGGCGCTATTGCTGCGCTTCACAACAGCGGCTGCAGTGACGGTATTGAGCCACCGCGCGGCGCTGTTGCTGCGCTTCAACATAGCGGCTGCAATGACGGTATTGAGCCACCGGGTGACGCTGTTGCTGCGCTTCACTATAGTTGCTGCAATGATGGTATTGAGCCACCGGGCGGCGCTGTTGTCGCAGCGCTACGTTATAGCGGCTGCAGTGACGGTATTGAACCACCGCGCGGCGCTGTTGCTGCGCTTCAACATAGCGGCTGCAATGACGGTATTGAGCCACCGGGAGGCGCTGTTGCTGCGCTTCACAATAGCGGCTGCAGTGACGGTATTGAGCCACCGGACGGCGCTGTTGCTGCGCTTCACTATCGCGTCTGCAGTGACGGTATTGAGCCACCGGGCGGCGCTGTTGCTGCGCTTCAATATAGCGGCTGCAGTGACGGTATTGAGCCACCGGGCGGCGCTGTTGCTGCGCTTCACTATAGCGGCTGCAGTGACGATATTTAGCCGCCGCGCGGCGCTCTTGCTGCGCTTCAACTTAGCGGCAGCAGTGACGATATTTAGCCGCCGGGCGGCGCTGTTGCTGCGATTCAATATAGCGGCTGCAGTGACGGTATGGAGCCACCGGGCGGCGCTGTTGCTGCGCTTCACTATAGTTGCTGCAATTACGGTATTGAGCCACCGGGCGGCGCTGTTGCTGCGCTTCAATTTAGCGGCTGCAATGACGATATTTAGCCGCCGGGCGGCGCTGTTGCTGCGCTTCACTATAGTTGCTGCAGTGACGGCATTGAGCTACCGGGCGGCGCTGTTGTCGCAGCGCTAAGTTATAGCGGCTGCAGTGACGGTATTGAGCCACCGGGCGGCGCTGTTGCTGCGCTTCAAAACAGCGGCTGCAGTGACGGTATTGAGCCAACGGGCGGCGCTGTTGCTGCGCTTCAACTTAGCGGCTGCACTGGCGGCATTGAACCACCGGGCGGCGCTGTTGTCGCAGCGCTACGTTTTAGCGGCTGCAGTGACGGTATTGAGCCACCGGTAGGCGCTGTTGCTGCGCTTCAATATAGCGGCTGCAGTGACGGTATTGAGCCACCGGGCGGCGCTGTTGTCGCAGCGCTACGTTATAGCTGCTGCAGTGACGGTATTGAGCCACCGGGCGGCGCTGTTGCTGCGCTTCAATATAGCGGCTGCAGTGACGCTATTGAGCCACCGGGCGGCGCTGTTGTCGCAGCGCTACGTTATAGCGGCTGCAGTGACGGTATTGAGCCACCGGGCGGCGCTGTTGCTGCGCTTTACAATAGCGGCTGCAGTGACGGTATTGAGCCACCGCGCGGCGCTGTTGCTCCGCTTCACAATAGCGGCTGCTGTGACGGTATTGAGCCACCGCGCGGCGCTGTTGCTGCGCTTCAAAATAGCGGCTGCATTGACGGTATTGAGCCCCCGGGCGGCGCTGTTGCTGCGCTTCACAATAGCGGCTGCAGTGACGGTATTGAGCCACCGGGCGGCGCTGTTGCTGCGCTTCACTATCGCGTCTGCAGTGACGGTATTGAGCCACCGGGCGGCGCTGTTGCTGCGCTTCACAATAGCGGCAGCAGTGACGGTATTGAGCCACCGGGCGGCGCTGTTGCTGCGCTTCAACTTAGCGGCTGCACTGACGGTATTGAGCCCCCGGGCGGCGCTGTTGTCGCTGCGCTACGTTATAGCTGCTGCAGTGACGGTATTGAGCCACCGGGCGGCGCTGTTGCTGCGCTTCAATATAGCGGCAGCAGTGACGATATTGAGCCGCCTGACGGCGCTGTTGCTGCGCTTCAACTTAGCGAATGCACTGACGGTATTGAGCCACCGGGCGGCGCTGTTGCTGCGCTTCAATAGAGCGGCTGAAGTGACGATATTTAGCCGCTGCGCGGCGCTGTTGCTGCGCTTCAACATAGCGGCTGCAGTGACGGTATTGAGCCACAGCGCGGCGCTGTTGCTGCGCTTCAACATAGCGGCTGCAATGACGGTATTGAGCCACCGGGCGGCGCTGTTGCTGCGCTTCACAATAGCGGCTGCAGTGACGGTATTGAGCCACCGGGCGGCGCTGTTGCTGCGCTTCAACATAGCGGCTGCAGTGACGTTATTGAGCCACCGGGCGGCGCTGTTGCTGCGCTTCAACATAGCGGCTGCAGTGACGGTATTGAGCCACCGGGCGGCGCTGTTGCTGCGCTTCAACATAGCGGCTGCAGTGACGGTATTGAGCCACCGCGCGGCGCTGTTGCTGCGCTTCAACATAGCGGCTGCAGTGACGGTATTGAGCCACCGGGCGGCGCTGTTGCTGCGCTTCAATATAGCGGCTGCAGTGACGGTATTGAGCCACCGGACGGCGCTGTTGCTGCGCTTCAACATAGCGGCTGCAGTGACGGTATTGAGCCACCGGGCGGCGCTGTTGCTGCGCTTCAACATAGCGGCTGCAGTGACGGTATTGAGCCACCGGGCGGCGCTGTTGCTGCGCTTCAATATAGCGGCAGCAATGACGGTATGGAGCCACCGGGCGACGCTGTTGCTGTGCTTCACTATAGTTGCTGCAATGACGGTATACAGCCACCGGGCGGCGCGGTTGTCGCAGCGCTACGTTATAGCGGCTGCAGTGACGGTATTGAGCCACAGCGCGGCGCTCTTGCTGCGCTTCAACATAGCGGCTGCAATGACGGTATTGAGCCACCGGGCGGCGCTGTTGCTGCGCTTCACTATAGCGGCAGCAGTGACGATATTGAGCCGACGGACGGCGCTGTTGCTGCGCTTCAACATAGCGGCTGCAGTGACGGTATTGAGCCACCGCTCGGCGCTGTTGCTGCGCTTCAACTTAGCGGCTGCACTGACGATATTGAGCCACCGGGCGGCGCTGTTGTCGCAGCGCTACGTTTTAGATGCTGCAGTGACGGTATTGAGCCACCGGGCGGCGCTGTTGCTGCGCTTCACATTAGCGGCAGCGGTGACGATATTTAGCCGCCGGGCGGCGCTGTTGCTGCGCTTCAACATAGCGGCTGCAGTGACGGTATTGAGCCACCGGGCGGCGCTGTTGCTACCGCTTCACAATAGCGGCTGCAGAGACGGTATTGAGCCACCGGGCGGCGCTGTCTCCTACCTCTCTACCTCTCTACCTCTCTACCTCTCCTACCTCTCCAACCTACTATCCCCCTACCTACCTGCCCGTACCCTCCGTTCCTCTGGCTCCGGTCTGCTCCACGTCCCCCGCCCCAACCGCCCTACTATCGGTGGTCGGGCCTTCAGCCTCTCAGCCCCGAGGCTCTGGAACTCCATCCCCCAGTGCCTTCGCCTTGCTTCCTCCCTTTCCTCCTTCAAGGCCGGTCTCAAAACCTTTCTCTTTGACCGAGCCTTCAGCTCCCCTCTCGACTCTCTTCCTCCTCCTCGCTCCCTCCCTTCCCTCCCCTCACCCTGACCATTTCCCCCCTCCTCTCTCCCTCCCTTCCCTCCCCTCACCCTGACCATTTCCCTCCTGCTCGGGTCATGACCCAACTGTGCAGCGCCTTGGGACGTCCTCCTGACGTGAAAGGCGCTCTATAAATGGAATCTTGTTGTTGTTGTTGTTGTTGTTGTTGTTGTTGTTGTTGTTGTTTTTGTTGCTGCGCTTCAATATAGCGGCTGCAGTGACGGTATGGAGCCACCGCGCGGCGCTGTTGCTGCGTTTCACTATAGTTGCTGCAATGACGGTATTGAGCCTCCGGGCGGCGCTGTTGTCGCAGGGCTACGTTATAGCGGCTGCAGTGACGGTATTGAGCCAACTTGCGGCGTTGTTGCTGCGCTTGAACATAGCGGCTGCAATGACGGTATTGAGCCACCGGGCGGCGCTGTTGCTGCGCTTCACAATAGCGGCTGCAGTGACGGTATTGAGCCACCGGGCGGCGCTGTTGCTGCGCTTCAACATAGCGGCTGCAGTGACGTAATTGAGCCACCGGGCGGCGCTGTTGCTGCGCTTAAACATAGCGGCTGCAGTGACGGTATTGAGCCACCGGGCGGCGCTGTTGCTGCGCTTCAACATAGCGGCTGCAGTGACGATATTGAGCCACCGCGCGGCGCTGTTGCTGCGCTTCAACTTAGCGGCTGCAGTGACGGTATTGAGCCACCGGGCGGCGCTGTTGCTGCGCTACGTTATAGCGGCTGCAGTGACGGTATTGAGCCACCGGGCGGCGCTGTTGCTGCGCTTCACAATAGCGGCTGCAGTGACGGTATTGAGCCACCGCGCGGCGCTGTTGCTGCGCTTCACTATAGTTGCTGCAATGACGGTATTGAGCCACCGGGCGGCGCTGTTGTCGCAGCGCTACGTTATAGCGGCTGCAGTGACGGTATTGAGCCACCGCGCGGCGCTGTTGCTGCGCTTCAACATAGCGGCTGCAATGACGGTATTGAGCCACCGGGCGGCGCTGTTGCTGCGCTTCACAATAGCGGCTGCAGTGACGGTATTGAGCCACCGGGCGGCGCTGTTGCTGCGCTTCACTATAGCGGCTGCAGTGACGGTATTGAGCCACCGGGCGGCGCTGTTGCTGCGCTTCAACATAGCGGCTGCAGTGACGGTATTGAGCCACCGGGCGGCGCTGTTGCTGCGCTTCAACATAGCGGCTGCAGTGACGGTATTGAGCCACCGGGCGGCGCTGTTGCTGCGCTTCAACATAGCGGCTGCAGTGACGGTATTGAGCCACCGGGCGGCGCTGTTGCTGCGCTTCAACATAGCGGCTGCAGTGACGGTATTGAGCCACCGCGCGGCGCTGTTGCTGCGCTTCAACTTAGCGGCTGCACTGACGGTATTGAGCCAACGGGCGGCGCTGTTGCTGCGCTACGTTATAGCGGCTGCAGTGACGGTATTGAGCCACCGGGCGGCGCTGTTGCTGCGCTTCACATTAGCGGCTGCAGTGACGGTATTGAGCCACCGGCGGCGCTGTTGCTGCGCTTCAACATAGCGGCTGCAGTGACGGTATTGAGCCACCGGGCGGCGCTGTTGCTGCGCTTCACAATAGCGGCTGCAGTGACGGTATTGAGCCACCGGGCGGCGCTGTTGCTGCGCTTCAATATAGCGGCTGCAGTGACGGTATTGAGCCACCGCGCGGCGCTGTTGCTGCGCTTCACTATAGCGGCTGCAATGACGGTATTGAGCCACCGGGCGGCGCTGTTGTCGCAGCGCTACGTTATAGCGGCTGCAGTGACGGTATTGAGCCAACGGGCGGCGCTGTTGCTGCGCTTCAACATAGCGGCTGCAGTGACGGTATTGAGCCACCGGGCGGCGCTGTTGCTGCGCTTCACAATAGCGGCTGCAGTGACGGTATTGAGCCACCGGGCGGCGCTGTTGCTGCGCTTCACTATCGCGGCTGCAGTGACGGTATTGAGCCACCGGGCGGCGCTGTTGCTGCGCTTCAATATAGCGGCTGCAGTGACGGTATTGAGCCACCGGGCGGCGCTGTTGCTGCGCTTCAACTTAGCGGCTGCACTGACGGTATTGAGCCACCGGGCGGCGCTGTTGCTGCGCTTCACTATAGCGGCTGCAGTGACGATATTGAGCCGCCGCGCGGCGCTGTTGCTGCGCTTCAACATAGCGGCTGCAGTGACGGTATTGAGCCACCGCGCGGCGCTGTTGCTGCGCTTCAACATAGCGGCTGCAATGACGGTATTGAGCCACCGGGCGGCGCTGTTGCTGCGCTTCACTATAGCGGCTGCAGTGACGATATTGAGCCACCGGGCGGCGCTGTTGCTGCGCTTCAACATAGCGGCTGCACTGACGGTATTGAGCCACCGGGCGGCGCTGTTGCTGCGCTTCAACATAGCGGCTGCAGTGACGGTATTGAGCCCCCGGGCGGCGCTGTTGCTGCGCTTCACCATAGCGGCTGCAGTGACGGTATTGAGCCACCGGGCGGCGCTGTTGCTGCGCTTCACTATAGCGGCTGCAGTGACGGTATTGAGCCACCGGGCGGCGCTGTTGGCTCCGGTCTGCTCCACGTCCCCCGCCCCAACCGCCCTACTATCGGCTTCAGTGACCATTTCCCTCCTGCTCGGGTCATGACCCAACTGTGCAGCGCCTTGGGACGTCCTCCTGACGTGAAAGGCGCTGTTGCTGCGCTTCAATATAGCGGCTGCAGTGACGGTATGGAGCCACCGCGCGGCGCTGTTGCTGCGTTTCACTATAGTTGCTGCAATGACGGTATTGAGCCTCCGGGCGGCGCTGTTGTCGCAGGGCTACGTTATAGCGGCTGCAGTGACGGTATTGAGCCAACTTGCGGCGTTGTTGCTGCGCTTGAACATAGCGGCTGCAATGACGGTATTGAGCCACCGGGCGGCGCTGTTGCTGCGCTTCACAATAGCGGCTGCAGTGACGGTAGTGAGCCACCGGCGGCGCTGTTGCTGCGCTTCACGAAAGCGGCTGCAGTGACGTATTGAGCCACCGGGCGGCGCTGTTGCTGCGCTTAACATAGCGGCTGCAGTGACGGTATTGAGCCACCGGGCGGCGCTGTTGCTGCGCTTCAACATAGCGGCTGCAGTGACGATATTGAGCCACCCCGCGGCGCTGTTGCTGCGCTTCAACTTAGCGGCTGCAGTGACGGTATTGAGCGACCGGGCGGCGCTGTGACGCAGCGCTACGTATAGCGGCTGCAGTGACGGTATTGAGCCACCGGGCGGCGCTGTTGCTGCGCTTCACAATAGCGGCTGCAGTGACGGTATTGAGCCACCGCGCGGCGCTGTTGCTGCGCTTCACTATAGCGGCTTCAGTGACGGTATTGAGCCACCGGGCGGCGCTGTTGCTGCGCTACGTTATAGCGGCTGCAGTGACGGTATTGAGCCACGCGCGGCGCTGTTGCTGCGCTTCAACATAGCGGCTGCAATGACGGTATTGAGCCACCGGGCGGCGCTGTTGCTGCGCTTCACATAGCGGCTGCAGTGACGGTATTGAGCCACCGGGCGGCGCTGTTGCTGCGCTTCACTATAGCGGCAGCAGTGACGATATTGAGCCGCCGGACGGCGCTGTTGCTGCGCTTCAACATAGCGGCTGCAGTGGCGGTATTGAGCCACCTGGCGGCGCTGTTGCTGCGCTTCAACATAGCGGCTGCAGTGACGTTATTGAGCCCCCGGGCGGCGCTGTTGCTGCGCTTCAACATAGTGGCTGCAGTGACGGTATTGAGCCACCGGGCGGCGCTGTTGCTGCGCTTCAACATAGCGGCTGCAGTGACGGTATTGAGCCACCGCGCGGCGCTGTTGCTGCGCTTCAACTTAGCGGCTGCACTGACGATATTGAGCCACCGGGCGGCGCTGTTGTCGCAGCGCTACGTTTTAGCTGCTGCAGTGACGGTATTGAGCCACCGGGCGGCGCTGTTGCTGCGCTTCACATTAGCGGCAGCAGTGACGATATTTAGCCGCCGGCGGCGCTGTTGCTGCGCTTCAACATAGCGGCTGCAGTGACGGTATTGAGCCACCGGGCGGCGCTGTTGCTACCGCTTCACAATAGCGGCTGCAGAGACGGTATTGAGCCACCGGGCGGCGCTGTTGCTGCGCTTCAATATAGCGGCTGCAGTGACGGTATGGAGCCACTACGCGGCGCTGTTGCTGCGTTTCACTATAGTTGCTGCAATGACGGTATTGAGCCTCCGGGCGGCGCTGTTGTCGCAGGGCTACGTTATAGCGGCTGCAGTGACGGTATTGAGCCAACTTGCGGCGCTGTTGCTGCGCTTGAACATAGCGGCTGCAATGACGGTATTGAGCCACCGGGCGGCGCTGTTGCTGCGCTTCACAATAGCGGCTGCAGTGACGGTATTGAGCCACCGGGCGGCGCTGTTGCTGCGCTTCACTATCGCGTCTGCAGTGACGGTATTGAGCCACCGGGCGGCGCTGTTGCTGCGCTTCAATATAGCGGCAGCAGTGACGATATTGAGCCGCCTGACGGCGCTGTTGCTGCGCTTCAACTTAGCGAATGCACTGACGGTATTGAGCCACCGGGCGGCGCTGTTGCTGCGCTTCACTATAGCGGCTGAAGTGACGATATTTAGCCGCTGCGCGGCTGTTTCTGCGCTTCAACATAGTGGCTGCAGTGACGGTATTGAGCCGCCGGACGGCGCTGTTGCTGCGCTTCAACTTAGCGGCTGCACTGACGATATTAAGCCAACGGGCGACACTGTTGTCGCAGCGCTACGTTATAGCTGCTGCAGTGACGGTATTGAGCCGCCGGGCGGCGCTGTTGCTGCGCTTCAATATAGCGGCAGCAATGACGATATTTAGCCGCCGGGCGGCGCTGTTGCTGCGATTCAATATAGCGGCTGCAGTGACGGTATGGAGCCAGCGGGCGGCGCTGTTGCTGCGCTTCACTATAGTTCCTGCAATGACGGTATGGAGCCACCGGGCGGCGCTGTTGCTGCGCTTCACTATAGCGGCTGTAGTGACGGTATTGAGCCACCGCGCGGCGCTGTTGCTGCGCTTCACAATAGCGGCTGCAGTGACGGTATTGAGACACCGGGCGGCGCTGTTGTCGCAGCGCTACGTTTTAGCGGCTGCAGTGACGGTATTGAGCCACCGGGCGGCGCTGTTGCTGCGCTTCAACATAGCGGCTGCAGTGACGTAATTGAGCCACCGGGCGGTGCTGTTGCTGCGCTTAAACATAGCGGCTGCAGGGACGGTATTTAGCCACCGGGCGGCGCTGTTGCTGTGCTTCAACATAGCGGCTGCAGTAACGATATTGAGCCACCGCGCGGCGCTGTTGCTGCGCCTCAACTTAGCGGCTGCAGTGACGGTATTGAGCGACCGGGCGGCGCTGTTGACGCAGCGCTACGTTATAGCGGCTGCAGTGACGGTATTGATCCACCGGGCGGCGCTGTTGCTGCGCTTCACAACAGCGGCTGCAGTGACGGTATTGAGCCACCGCGCGGCGCTGTTGCTGCGCTTCAACATAGCGGCTGCAATGACGGTATTGAGCCAACGGGCGGCGCTGTTGCTGCGCTTCACTATAGTTGCTGCAATGATGGTATTGAGCCACCGGGCGGCGCTGTTGTCGCAGCGCTACGTTATAGCGGCTGCAGTGACTGTATTGAATCACCGCGCGGCGCTGTTGCTGCGCTTCAACATAGCGGCTGCAATGACGGTATTGAGCCACCGGGCGGCGCTGTTGCTGCGATTGACAATAGCGGCTGCAGTGAAGGTATTGAGCCACCAGACGGCGCTGTTGCTGCGCTTCACTATAGCGGCTGCAGTGACGGTATTAAGCCACCGGCCGGCGCTGTTGCTGCGCATCAAAATAGCGGCTGCAGTGACGGTATTGAGTCAACGGGCGGCGCTGTTGCTGCGCTTCAACTTAGCGGCTGCACTGGCGGCATTGACCCACCGGGCGGCGCTGTTGTCGCAGCGCTACGTTTTAGCGGCTGCAGTGACGGTTTTGAGCCACCGGGCGGCGCTGTTGCTGCGCTTCAATATAGTGGCTGCAGTGACGGTATTGAGCCACCGGGCGGCGCTGTTGTCGCAGCGCTACGTTATAGCGGCTGCAGTGACGGTATTGAGCCACCGGGCGGCGCTGTTGCTGCGCTTCAATATAGCGGCTGCAGTGACGGTATTGAGCCACCGGGCGGCGCTGTTGTCGCAGCGCTACGTTATAGCGGCTGCAGTGACGGTATTGAGCCACCGGGCGGCGCTGTTGCTGCGCTTCACTATAGCGGCTGCAGTGACGGTATTGAGCCACCGGGCGGCGCTTGTTGCTGCGCTTCACTATAGCGGCTGCAGTGACGGTATTGAGCCACCGGGCGGCGCTGTTGCTGCGCTTCACAATAGCGGCTGCAGTGACGGTATTGAGCCACCGGGCGGCGCTGTTGCTGCGCTTCAACTTAGCGGCTGCAGTGACCGTATTGAGCCACCGCGCGGCGCTGTGCTGCGCTTCAAAATAGCGGCTGCATTGACGGTATTGAGCCACCGGGCGGCGCTGTTGCTGCGCTTCACAATAGCGGCTGCAGTGACGGTATTGAGCCACCGGGCGGCGCTGTTGCTGCGCTTCACTATCGCGGCTGCAGTGACGGTATTGAGCCACCGGGCGGCGCTGTTGCTGCGCTTCACAATAGCGGCAGCAGTGACGGTATTGAGCCACCGGGCGGCGCTGTTGCTGCGCTTCAACTTAGCGGCTGCAATGACGGTATTAAGCCCCCGGGCGGCGCTGTTGTCGCAGCGCTACGTTATAGCTGCTGCAGTGACGGTATTGAGCCATCGGGCGGCGCTGTTGCTGCGCTTCAATATAGCGGCAGCATTGACGGTATTGAGCCACCGGGCGACGCTGTTGCTGTGCTTCACTATAGTTGCTGCAATGACGGTATACAGCCACCGGGCGGCGCGGTTGTCGCAGCGCTACGTTATAGCGGCAGCAGTGACGATATTGAGCCGCCGGACGGCGCTGTTGCTGCGCTTCAACATAGCGGCTGCAGTGACGGTATTGAGCCCCCTGGCGGCGCTGTTGCTGCGCTTCAACATAGCGGCTGCAGTGACGTTATTCAGCCACCGGGCGGCGCTGTTGCTGCGCTTCAACATAGTGGCTGCAGTGACGGTATTGAGCTACCGGGCGGCGCTTTTGCTGTGCTTCAACATAGCGGCTGCAGTGACGGTATTGGGCCACCGCGCGGCGCTGTTGCTGCGCTTCAACTTAGCGGCAGCAGTGACGATATTGAGTCGCCTGACGGCGCTGTTGCTGCGCTTCAACTTAGCGACTGCTCTGACGGTATTGAGCCACCGGGCGGCGCTGTTGCTGCGCTTCACTATAGCGGCTGCTGTGACGATATTTAGCCGCTACGCGGCGCTGTTGCTGCGCTTCAACATAGCGGCTGCAGTGACGATATTGAGCCGCCGGACGGCGCTGTTGCTGAGCTTCAACTTAGCGGCTGCACTGACGATATTAAGCCACCGGGCGGCGCTGTTGTCGCAGCGCTACGTTATAGCTGCTGCAGTGACGGTATTGAGCCGCCGGGCGGCGCTGTTGCTGCGCTTCACAATAGCGGCTGCAGTGACGGTATTGAGACACCGGGCGGCGCTGTTGCTGCGCTTCACTATAGCGGCTGCAGTGACGGTATTGAGCCACCGGGCGGCGCTGTTGCTGCGCTTCAAAATAGCGGCTGCAGTGACGGTATTGAGCCAACGGGCGGCGCTGTTGCTGCGCTTCAACTTAGCGGCTGCACTGGCGGCATTGAACCAACGGGCGGCGCTGTTGTCGCAGCGCTACGTTTTAGCGGCTGCAGTGACGGTATTGAGCCACCGGGAGGCGCTGTTGCTGCGCTTCAACATAGCGGCTGCAGTGCCGTAATTGAGCCACCGGGCGACGCTGTTGCTGCGCTTCAACATAGCGGCTGCAGTGACGGTATTGAAACACCGGGCGGCGCTGTTGCTGCGCTTCAACATAGCGGCTGCAGTGACGGTATTGAGCCACCGCGCGGCGCTGTTGCTGCGCTTCACTATCGCGTCTGCAGTGACGGTATTGAGCCACCGCGCGGCGCTGTTGCTGCGCTTCAATATAGCGGCAGCAACGACGATATTTAGCCGCCGGGCGGCGCTGTTGCTGCGCTTCAATATAGCGGCTGCAGTGACGGTATTGAGACACCGGGAGGCGCTGTTGCTGCGCTTCACTATAGTTGCTGCAGTGACGGTATTGAGCGACCGGGCGGCGCTATTGACGCAGCGCTACGTTATAGCGGCTGCAGTGACGGTATTGAGCCACCGGGCGGCGCTGTTGACGCAGCGCTACGTTATAGCGGCTGCAGTGACGGTATTGAGCCACCGGGCGGCGCTATTGCTGCGCTTCACAACGGCGGCTGCAGTGACGGTATTGAGCCACCGCACGGCGCTGTTGCTGCGCTTCAATATAGCGGCTGCAATGACGGTATTGAGCCACCGGGCGGCGCTGTTGCTGCGCTTCACTATAGTTGCTGCAATGATGGTATTGAGACATCGGGCGGCGCTGTTGTCGCAGCGCTACGTTATAGCGGCTGCAGTGACGGTATTGAACCACCGCGCGGCGCTGTTGCTGCGCTTCAACATAGCGGCTGCAATGACGGTATTGACCGACCGGGAGGCGCTGTTGCTGCGCTTCACAATAGCGGCTGCAGTGACGGTATTGAGCCACCGGACGGCGCTGTTGCTGCGCTTCACTATCGCGTCTGCAGTGACGGTATTGAGCCACCGGGCGGCGCTGTTACTGCGCTTCAATATAGCGGCTGCAGTGACGGTATTGAGCCACCGGGCGGCGCTGTTGCTGCGCTTCACTATAGCGGCTGCAGTGACGATATTTAGCCGCCGCGCGGCGCTCTTGCTGCGCTTCAACTTAGCGGCAGCAGTGACGATATTTAGCCGCCGGGCGGCGCTGTTGCTGCGATTCAATATAGCGGCTGCAGTGACGGTATGGAGCCACCGGGCGGCGCAGTTGCTGCGCTTCACTATAGTTGCTGCAATTACGGTATTGAGCCACCGGGCGGCGCTGTTGCTGCGCTTCAATTTAGCGGGTGCAATGACGATATTTAGCCGCCGGGCGGCGCTGTTGCTGCGCTTCAATATAGCGGCTGCAGTGACGCTATTGAGCCACCGGGCGGCGCTCTTGCTGCGCTTCACTATAGTTGCTGCAGTGACGGCATTGAGCTACCGGGCGGCGCTTTTGTCGCAGCGCTAAGTTATAGCGGCTGCAGTGACGGTATTGAGCCACCGGGCGGCGCTGTTGCTGCGCTTCAAAATAGCGGCTGCAGTGACGGTATTGAGCCAACGGGCGGCGCTGTTGCTGCGCTTCAACTTAGCGGCTGCACTGGCGGCATTGAACCACCGGGCGGCGCTGTTGCCGCAACGCTACGTTTTAGCGGCTGCAGTGACGGTATTGAGCCACCGGTAGGCGCTGTTGCTGCGCTTCAATATAGCGGCTGCAGTGACGATATTTAGCCGCCGGGCGGCGCTGTTGCTGCGATTAAATATAGCGGCTGCAGTGACGGTATGGAGCCAACCGTCGGCGCTGCTGCTGCGCTTCAACTTAGCGTCTGCAATGACGGTATTGAGCCACCGGGCGGCGCTGTTGCTGCGCTTCAGAATAGCGGCTGCAGTGACGGTATTGAGACACCGGGCGGCGCTGTTGCTGCGCTTCACTATAGTTGCTGCAGTGACGGTATTGAGCGACCGGGCGGCGCTGTTGACGCAGCGCTACGTTATAGCGGCTGCAGTGACGGTATTGAACCACCGCGCGGCGCTGTTGCTGCGCTTCAACATAGCGGCTGCAATGACTGTATTGAGCCACCGGTCGGCGCTGTTGCTGCGCTTCACAATAATAATAATAATAATAATAATAATAATCCTTGCATTTGATATAGCGCTTTTCACGTCGGGAGGACGTACCAAAGCGCTTCACAGAACACACTGTAAAGTGAATTGACTGTATATTTGTGGGCGAACGCGGCAGCCAATTGCGCACAGCAATGTCCCACAAACAGTCGTAGATTGATAGCGGCTGCAGTGACGGTATTGAGCCAACCGGCGGCGCTGTTGCTGCGCTTCAACTTAGCGGCTGCACTGGCGGCATTGAACCACCGGGCGGCGCTGTTGTCGCAGCGCTACGTTTTAGCGGCTGCAGTGACGGTATTGAGCCACCGGGAGGCGCTGTTGCTGCGCTTCAACATAGCGGCTGCAGTGACGTAATTGAGCCACCGGGCGGCGCTGTTGCTGCGCTTAAACATAGCGGCTGCAGGGACGGTATTGAGCCACCGGGCGGCGCTGTTGCTGTGCTTCAACATAGCGGCTGCAGTAACGATATTGAGCCACCGCGCGGCGCTGTTGCTGCGCCTCAACTTAGCGGCTGCAGTGACGGTATTGAGCGACCGGGCGGCGCTGTTGACGCAGCGCTACGTTATAGCGGCTGCAGTGACGGTATTGATCCACCGGGCGGCGCTGTTGCTGCGCTTCACAACAGCGGCTGCAGTGACGGTATTGAGCCACCGCGCGGCGCTGTTGCTGCGCTTCAACATAGCGGCTGCAATGACGGTATTGAGCCAACGGGCGGCGCTGTTGCTGCGCTTCACTATAGTTGCTGCAATGATGGTATTGAGCCACCGGGCGGCGCTGTTGTCGCAGCGCTACGTTATAGCGGCTGCAGTGACTGTATTGAACCACCGCGCGGCGCTGTTGCTGCGCTTCAACACAGCGGCTGCAATGACGGTATTGAGCCACCGGGCGGCGCTGTTGCTGCGCTTGACAATAGCGGCTGCAGTGAAGGTATTGAGCCACCGGACGGCGCTGTTGCTGCGCTTCACTATAGCGGCTGCAGTGACGGTATTAAGCCACCGGCCGGCGCTGTTGCTGCGCATCAAAATAGCGGCTGCAGTGACGGTATTGAGTCAACGGGCGGCGTTGTTGCTGCGCTTCAACTTAGCGGCTGCACTGGCGGCATTGACCCACCGGGCGGCGCTGTTGTCGCAGCGCTACGTTTTAGCGGCTGCAGTGACGGTATTGAGCCACCGGGAGGCGCTGTTGCTGCGCTTCAATATAGCGGCTGCAGTGACGGTATTGAGCCACCGGGCGGCGCTGTTGTCGCAGCGCTACGTTATAGCTGCTGCAGTGACGGTATTGAGCCACCGGGCGGCGCTGTTGCTGCGCTTCAATATAGCGGCTGCAGTGACGATATTGAGCCACCGGGCGGCGCTGTTGTCGCAGCGCTACGTTATAGCGGCTGCAGTGACGGTATTGAGCCACCGTGCGGCGCTGTTGCTGCGCTTCAGAATAGCGGCTGCAGTGACGGTCTTGAGCCACCGCGCGGCGCTGTTGCTCCGCTTCACAATACCGGCTGCAGTGACCGTATTGAGCCACCGCGCGGCGCTGTGCTGCGCTTCAAAATAGCGGCTGCATTGACGGTATTGAGCCACCGGGCGGCGCTGTTGCTGCGCTTCACAATAGCGGCTGCAGTGACGGTATTGAGCCACCGGGCGGCGCTGTTGCTGCGCTTCACTATCGCGTCTGCAGTGACGGTATTGAGCCACCGGGCGGCGCTGTTGCTGCGCTTCACATTAGCGGCAGCAGTGACGGTATTGAGCCACCGGGCGGCGCTGTTGCTGCGCTTCAACTTAGCGGCTGCAATGACGGTATTGAGCCACCGGGCGGCGCTGTTGTCGCAGCGCTACGTTATAGCGGCAGCAGTGACGATATTGAGCCGCCGGACGGCGCTGTTGCTGCGCTTCAACATAGCGGCTGCAGTGACGGTATTGAGCCCCCTGGCGGCGCTGTTGCTGCGCTTCAACATAGTGGCTGCAGTGACGGTATTGAGCTACCGGGCGGCGCTTTTGCTGCGCTTCAACATAGCGGCTGCAGTGACGGTATTTAGCCACCGCGCGGCGCTGTTGCTGCGCTTCAACTTAGCGGCAGCAGTGACGATATTGAGCCGCCTGACGGCGCTGTTGCTGCGCTTCAACTTAGCGACTGCTCTGACGATATTGAGCCACCGGGCGGCGCTGTTGCTGCGCTTCACTATAGCGGCTGCTGTGACGATATTTAGCCGCTACGCGGCGCTGTTGCTGCGTTTCAACATAGCGGCTGCACTGACGATATTGAGCCGCCGGACGGCGCTGTTGCTGCGCTTCAACTTAGCGGCTGCACTGACGATATTGAGCCACCGCACGGCGCTGTTGCTGCGCTTCAATATAGCGGCTGCAATGACGGTATTGAGCCACCGGGCGGCGCTGTTGCTGCGCTTCACTATAGTTGCTGCAATGATTGTATTGAGACATCGGGCGGCGCTGTTGTCGCAGCGCTACGTTATAGCGGCTGCAGTGACGGTATTGAACCACCGCGCGGCGCTGTTGCTGCGCTTCAACATAGCGGCTGCAATGACGGTATTGAGCGACCGGGAGGCGCTGTTGCTGCGCTTCACAATAGCGGCTGCAGTGACGGTATTGAGCCACCGGGCGGCGCTGTTGCTGCGCTTCACTTTCGCGTCTGCAGTGACGGTATTGAGCCACCGGGCGGCGCTGTTGCTGCGCTTCAATATAGCGGCTGCAGTGACGGTAATGAGCCACCGGGCGGCGCTGTTGCTGCGCTTCACTATAGCGGCTGCAGTGACGATATTTAGCCGCCGCGCGGCGCTCTTGCTGCGCTTCAACTTAGCGGCAGCAGTGACGATATTTAGCCGCCGGGCGGCGCTGTTGCTGCGATTCAATATAGCGGCTGCAGTGACGGTATGAAGCCACCGGGCGGCGCTGTTGCTGCGCTTCACTATAGTTGCTGCAATTACGGTATTGAGCCACCGGGCGGCGCTGTTGCTGCGCTTCAATTTAGCGGGTGCAATGACGATATTTAGCCGCCGGGCGGCGCTGTTGCTGCGCTTCAATATAGCGGCTGCAGTGACGCTATTGAGCCACCGGGCGGCGCTCTTGCTGCGCTTCACTATAGTTGCTGCAGTGACGGCATTGAGCTACCGGGCGGCGCTTTTGTCGCAGCGCTAAGTTATAGCGGCTGCAGTGACGGTATTGAGCCACCGGGCGGCGCTGTTGCTGCGCTTCAAAATAGCGGCTGCAGTGACGGTATTGAGACAACGGGCGGCGCTGTTGCTGCGCTTCAACTTAGCGGCTGCACTGGCGGCATTGAAACACCGGGCGGCGCTGTTGTCGCAACGCTACGTTTTAGCGGCTGCAGTGACGGTATTGAGCCACCGGTAGGCGCTGTTGCTGCGCTTCAATATAGCGGCTGCAGTGACGGTATTGAGCCACCGGGCGGCGCTGTTGTCGCAGCGCTACGTTATAGCTGCTGCAGTGACGGTATTGAGCCACCGGGCGGCGCTGTTGCTGCGCTTCAATATAGCGGCTGCAGTGACGGTATTGAGCCACCGGGCGGCGCTGTTGTCGCAGCGCTACGTTATAGCGGCTGCAGTGACGGTATTGAGCCACCGCGCGGCGCTATTGCTGCGCTTCACAATAGCGGCAGCAGTGACGGTATTGAGCCACCGGGCGGCGCTGTTGCTGCGCTTCAACTTAGCGGCTGCACTGACGGTATTGAGCCCCCGGGCGGCGCTGTTGTCGCTGCGCTACGTTATAGCTGCTGCAGTGACGGTATTGAGCCACCGGGCGACGCTGTTGCTGTGCTTCACTATAGTTGCTTTAATGACGGTATACAGCCACCGGGCGTCGCGGTTGTCGCAGCGCTACGTTATAGCGGCTGCAGTGACGGTATTGAGCCACAGCGCGGCGCTGTTGCTGCGCTTCAACATAGCGGCTGCAATGACGGTATTGAGCCACCGGGCGGCGCTGTTGCTGCGCTTCACTATAGCGGCAGCAGTGACGATATTGAGCCGCCGGACGGCGCTGTTGCTGCGCTTCAACATAGCGGCTGCAGTGGCGGTATTGAGCCACCTGGCGGCGCTGTTGCTGCGCTTCAACATAGCCGCTGCAGTGACGTTATTGAGCCCCCGGGCGGCGCTGTTGCTGCGCTTCAACATAGTGGCTGCAGTGACGGTATTGAGCCACCGGGCGGCGCTGTTGCTGCGCTTCAACATAGCAGCTGCAGTGACGGTATTGAGCCACCGCGCGGCGCTGTTGCTGCGCTTCAACTTAGCGGCTGCACTGACGATATTGAGCCAACGGGCGGCGCTGTTGTCGCAGCGCTACGTTTTAGCTGCTGCAGTGACGGTATTGAGCCACCGGGCGGCGCTGTTGCTGCGCTTCACATTAGCGGCAGCGGTGACGATATTTAGCCGCCGGGCGGCGCTGTTGCTGCGCTTCAACATAGCGGCTGCAGTGACGGTATTGAGACACCGGGCGGCGCTGTTGCTACCGCTTCACAATAGCGGCTGCAGAGACGGTATTGAGCCACCGGGCGGCGCTGTTGCTGCGCTTCAATATAGCCGCTGCAGTGACGGTATGGAGCCACCGCGCGGCGCTGTTGCTGCGTTTCACTATAGTTGCTGCAATGACGGTATTGAGCCTCCGGGCGGCGCTGTTGTCGCAGGGCTACGTTATAGCGGCTGCAGTGACGGTATTGAGCCAACTTGCGGCGCTGTTGCTGCGCTTGAACATAGCGGCTGCAATGACGGTATTGAGCCACCGGGCGGCGCTGTTGCTGCTCTTCACTATAGCGGCTGCAGTGACGGTATTGAGCCACCGGGCGGCGCTGTTGCTGCGCTTAACTATCGCGTCTGCAGTGACGGTATTGAGCCACCGGGCGGCGCTGTTGCTGCGCTTCAATATAGCGGCAGCAGTGACGATATTGAGCCGCCGGACGGCGCTGTTGCTGCGCTTCACTATCGCGTCTGCAGTGACGGTATTGAGCCACCGGGCGGCGCTGTTGCTGCGCTTCAATATAGCGGCAGCAGTGACGATATTGAGCCGCCTGACGGCGCTGTTGCTGCGCTTCAACTTAACGAATGCACTGACGGTATTGAGCCACCGGGCGGCGCTGTTGCTGCGCTTCACTATAGCGGCTGAAGTGACGATATTTAGCCGCTGCGCGGCGCTGTTGCTGCGCTTCAACATAGCGGCTGCAATGACGGTATTGAGCCACCGGGCGGCGCTGTTGCTGCGCTTCAATATAGCTGCTGCAGTGACGGTATCGAGACACCGGGCGGCGCTGTTGCTGCGCTTCACTTTAGTTGCTGCAGTGTCGGTATTGAGCGACAGGGCGGCGCTGTTGACGCAGCGCTACGTTATAGCGGCTGCAGTGACGGTATTGAGCCGCCGGGCGGCGCTGTTGCTGCGCTTCACAACAGCGGCTGCAGTGACGGTATTGAGCCACCGCGCGGCGCTGTTGCTGCGCTTCAACATAGCGGCTGCAATGACGGTATTGAGCCACCGGGCGGCGCTGTTGCTGCGCTTCAACATAGCGGCTGCAGTGACGTTATTGAGCCACCGGGCGGCGCTGTTGCTGCGCTTCAACATAGTGGCTGCAGTGACGGTATTGAGCTACCGGGCGGCGCTGTTGCTGCGCTTCAACATAGCGGCTGCAGTGACGGTATTGAGCCACCGCGCGGCGCTGTTGCTGCGCTTCAACTTATCGGCAGCAGTGACGATATTGAGCCGCCTGACGGCGCTGTTGCTGCGCTTCAACTTAGCGACTGCTCTGACGGTATTGAGCCACCGGGCGGCGCTGTTGCTGCGCTTCACTATAGCGGCTGCTGTGACGATATTTAGCCGCTACGCGGCGCTGTTGCTGCGCTTCAACATAGCGGCTGCAGTGACGATATTCAGCCGCCGGACGGCGCTGTTGCTGCGCTTCAACTTAGCGGCTGCACTGACGATATTAAGCCACCGGGCGGCGCTGTTGTCGCAGCACTACGTTATAGCTGCTGCAGTGACGGTATTGAGCCGCCTGGCGGCGCTGTTGCTGCGCTTCACAATAGCGGCTGCAGTGACGGTATTGAGCCACCGGGCGGCGCTGTTGCTGCGCTTCACTATAGCGGCTGCAGTGACGGTATTGAGCCACCGGGCGGCGCTGTTGCTGCGCTTCAAAATAGCGGCTGCAGTGACGGTATTGAGCCAACGGGCGGCGCTGTTGCTGCGCTTCAACTTAGCGGCTGCACTGGCGGCATTGAACCACCGGGCGGCGCTGTTGTCGCAGCGCTACGTTTTAGCGGCTGCAGTGACGGTATTGAGCCACCGGGAGGCGCTGTTGCTGCGCTTCAACATAGCGGCTGCAGTGACGTAATTGAGCCACCGGGCGACGCTGTTGCTGCGCTTCAACATAGCGGCTGCAGTGACGGTATTGAAACACCGGGCGGCGCTGTTGCTGCGCTTCAACATAGCGGCTGCAGTGACGGTATTGAGCCACCGGGCGGCGCTGTTGCTGCGCTTCACTATCGCGTCTGCAGTGACGGTATTGAGCCACCGCGCGGCGCTGTTGCTGCTCTTCAATATAGCGGCAGCAACGACGATATTTAGCCGCCGGGCGGCGCTGTTGCTGCGCTTCAATATAGCGGCTGCAGTGACGGTATTGAGACACCGGGCGGCGCTGTTGCTGCGCTTCACTATAGTTGCTGCAGTGACGGTATTGAGCGACCGGGCGGCGCTGTTGACGCAGCGCTACGTTATAGCGGCTGCAGTGACGGTATTGAGCCACCGGGCGGCGCTGTTGACGCAGCGCTACGTTATAGCGGCTGCAGTGACGGTATTGAGCCACCGGGCGGCGCTATTGCTGCGCTTCACAACAGCGGCTGCAATGACGGTATTGAGCCACCGCACGGCGCTGTTGCTGCGCTTCAATATAGCGGCTGCAATGACGATATTGCGCCACCGGGCGGCGCTGTTGCTGCGCTTCACTATAGTTGCTGCAATGATGGTATTGAGACATCGGGCGGCGCTGTTGTCGCAGCGCTACGTTATAGCGGCTGCAGTGACGGTATTGAACCACCGCGCGGCGCTGTTGCTGCGCTTCAACATAGCTGCTGCACTGACAGTATTGAGCCACGGGGCGGCGCTGTGGCTGCGCTTCACTATAGCGGCTGCAGTGACGGTATTGAGCCACCGGACGGCGCTGTTGCTGCGCTTCACTCTCGCGTCTGCAGTGACGGTATTGAGCCACCGGGCGGCGCTGTTGCTGCGCTTCAATATAGCGGCTGCAGTGACGGTATTGAGCCACCGGGCGGCGCTGTTGCTGCGCTTCACTATAGCGGCTGCAGTGACGATATTTAGCAGCCGCGCGGCGCTCTTGCTGCGCTTCAACTTAGCGGCAGCAGTGACGATATTTAGCCGCCGGGCGGCGCTGTTGCTGCGATTCAATATAGCGACTGCAGTGACGGTATGGAGCCACCGGGCGGCGCTGTTGCTGCGCTTCACTATAGTTGCTGCAATTACGGTATTGAGCCACCGGGCGGCGCTGTTGCTGCGCTTCAATTTAGCGGGTGCAATGACGATATTTAGCCGCCGGGCGGCGCTGTTGCTGCGCTTCAATATAGCGGCTGCAGTGACGCTATTGAGCCACCGGGCGGCGCTCTTGCTGCGCTTCACTATAGTTGCTGCAGTGACGGCATTGAGCTACCGGGCGGCGCTTTTGTCGCAGCGCTAAGTTATAGCGGCTGCAGTGACGGTATTGAGCCACCGGGCGGCGCTGTTGCTGCGCTTCAAAATAGCGGCTGCAGTGACGGTATTGAGCCAACGGGCGGCGCTGTTGCTGCGCTTCAACTTAGCGGCTGCACTGGCGGCATTGAACCACCGGGCGGCGCTGTTGTCGCAGCGCTACGTTTTAGCGGCTGCAGTGACGGTATTGAGCCACCGGTAGGCGCTGTTGCTGCGCTTCAATATAGCGGCTGAAGTGACGGTATTGAGCCACCGGGCGGCGCTGTTGTCGCAGCGCTACGTTATAGCTGCTGCAGTGACGGTATTGAGCCACCTGGCGGAGCTGTTGCTGCTCTTCACTATAGCGGCAGCAGTGACGGCATTGAGCCACCGGGCGGCGCTGTTGTCGCAGCGCTACGTTATAGCGGTTGCAGTGACGGTATTGAGCCACCGCGCGGCGCTGTTGCTGCGCTTCACAATAGCGGCAGCAGTGACGGTATTGAGCCACCGGGCGGCGCTGTTGCTGCGCTTCAACTTAGCGGCTGCACTGACGGTATTGAGCCCCCGGGCGGCGCTGTTGTCGCTGCGCTACGTTATAGCTGCTGCAGTGACGGTATTGAGCCACCGGGCGGCGCTGTTGCTGCGCTTCAATATAGCGGCAGCAATGACGGTATGGAGCCACCGGGCGACGCTGTTGCTGTGCTTCACTATAGTTGCTGCAATGACGGTATACAGCCACCGGGCGGCGCGGTTGTCGCAGCGCTACGTTATAGCGGCTGCAGTGACGGTATTGAGCCACAGCGCGGCGCTGTTGCTGCGCTTCAACATAGCGGCTGCAATGACGGTATTGAGCCACCGGGCGGCGCTGTTGCTGCGCTTCACTATAGCGGCTGCAGTGACGATATTGAGCAGCCGCACGGCGCTGTTGCTGCGCTTCAACATAGCGGCAGCAGTGACGATATTGAGCCGCCGGGCGGCGCTGTTGCTGCGCTTCAATATAGCGACTGCAGTGACGGTATTGAGCCACCGGGCGGCGCTGTTGCTGCGCTTCACTATAGTTGCTGCAATGACGGTATTGAGCCACCGGGCGGCGCTGTTGCTGCGCTTCAATTTAGCGGCTGCAATGACGATATTTAGCCGCCGGGCGGCGCTGTTGCTGCGCTTCAATATAGCGGCTGCAGTGACGCTATTGAGCCACCGGGCGGCGCTGTTGCTGCGCTTCACCATAGCGGCTGCAGTGACGGTATTGAGCCACCGGGCGGCGCAGTTGTCGCAGCGCTAAGTTATAGCGGCTGCAGTGACGGTATTGAGCCACCGGGCGGCGCTGTTGCTGCGCTTCAAAATAGCGGCTGCAGTGACGGTATTGAGCCAACGGGCGGCGCTGTTGCTGCGCTTCAACTTAGCGGCTGCACTGGCGGCATTGAACCACCGGGCGGCGCTGTTGTCGCAGCGCTACGTTTTAGCGGCTGCAGTGACGGTATTGAGCCACCGGGAGGCGCTGTTGCTGCGCTTCAATATAGCGGCTGCAGTGACGGTATTGAGCCACCGGGCGGCGCTGTTGCTGCGCTTCAACGTAGCGGCTGCAGTGACGGTATTGAGCCACCGGGCGGCGCTGTTGCTGCGCTTCAATATAGCGGCTGCAGTGACGGTATTGAGCCACCGGGCGGCGCTGTTGCTGCGCTTCATTATAGCGGCTGCAGTGACGGTATTGAGCCACCGCGCGGCGCTGTTGCTGCGCTTCACAATAGCGGCAGCAATGACGATATTTAGCCGCCGGGCGGCGCTGTTGCTGCGCTTCAATATAGCGGCTGCAGTGACGGTATTGAGCCACCGGGCGGCGCTGTTGCTGCGCTTCAACTTAGCGGCTGCAGTGACGGTATTGAGCCGCCGGGCGGCGCTGTTGTCGCTGCGCTACGTTATAGCGGCTGCAGTGACGGTATTGAGCCACCGGGCGGCGCTGTTGATGCGCTTCAATATAGCGGCTGCAGTGACGGTATTGAGCCACCGGGCGGCGCTGTTGCTGCGCTTCACAATAGCGGCTGCAGTGACGGTATTGAGCCACCGGGCGGCGCTGTTGCTGCGCTACACTATAGCGGCTGCAGTGACGGTATTGAGCCACCGGGCGGCGCTGTTGCTGCGCTTCAATATAGCGGCTGCAGTGACGGTATTGAGCCACCGGGCGGCGCTGTTGCTGCGCTTCACTATAGCGGCTGCAGTGACGATATTTAGCCGCCGCGCGGCGCTCTTGCTGCGCTTCAACTTAGCGGCAGCAGTGACGATATTTAGCCGCCGGGCGGCGCTGTTGCTGCGATTCAATATAGCGGCTGCAGTGACGGTATGGAGCCACCGGGCGGCGCTGTTGCTGCGCTTCACTATAGTTGCTGCAATTACGGTATTGAGCCACCGGGCGGCGCTGTTGCTGCGCTTCAATTTAGCGGGTGCAATGACGATATTTAGCCGCCGGGCGGCGCTGTTGCTGCGCTTCAATATAGCGGCTGCAGTGACGCTATTGAGCCACCGGGCGGCGCTCTTGCTGCGCTTCACTATAGTTGCTGCAGTGACGGCATTGAGCTACCGGGCGGCGCTTTTGTCGCAGCGCTAAGTTATAGCGGCTGCAGTGACGGTATTGAGCCACCGGGCGGCGCTGTTGCTGCGCTTCAAAATAGCGGCTGCAGTGACGGTATTGAGCCAACGGGCGGCGCTGTTGCTGCGCTTCAACTTAGCGGCTGCACTGGCGGCATTGAACCACCGGGCGGCGCTGTTGTCGCAGCGCTACGTTTTAGCGGCTGCAGTGACGGTATTGAGCCACCGGTAGGCGCTGTTGCTGCGCTTCAATATAGCGGCTGAAGTGACGGTATTGAGCCACCGGGCGGCGCTGTTGTCGCAGCGCTACGTTATAGCTGCTGCAGTGACGGTATTGAGCCACCGGGCGGCGCTGTTGCTGCGCTTCAATATAGCGGCTGCAGTGACGGTATTGAGCCACCGGGCGGCGCTGTTGTCGCAGCGCTACGTTATAGCGGCTGCAGTGACGGTATTGAGCCACCGCGCGGCGCTGTTGCTGCGCTTCACAATAGCGGCAGCAGTGACGGTATTGAGCCACCGGGCGGCGCTGTTGCTGCGCTTCAACTTAGCGGCTGCACTGACGGTATTGAGCCCCCGGGCGGCGCTGTTGTCGCTGCGCTACGTTATAGCTGCTGCAGTGACGGTATTGAGCCACCGGGCGGCGCTGTTGCTGCGCTTCAATATAGCGGCAGCAATGACGGTATGGAGCCACCGGGCGACGCTGTTGCTGTGCTTCACTATAGTTGCTGCAATGACCGTATACAGCCACCGGGCGGCGCGGTTGTCGCAGCGCTACGTTATAGCGGCTGCAGTGACGGTATTGAGCCACAGCGCGGCGCTGTTGCTGCGCTTCAACATAGCGGCTGCAATGACGGTATTGAGCCACCGGGCGGCGCTGTTGCTGCGCTTCACTATAGCGGCAGCAGTGACGATATTGAGCCGCCGGACGGCGCTGTTGCTGCGCTTCAACATAGCGGCTGCAGTGGCGGTATTGAGCCACCTGGCGGCGCTGTTGCTGCGCTTCAACATAGCGGCTGCAGTGACGTTATTGAGCCCCCGGGCGGCGCTGTTGCTGCGCTTCAACATAGTGGCTGCAGTGACGGTATTGAGCCACCGGGCGGCGCTGTTGCTGCGCTTCAACATAGCGGCTGCAGGGACGGTATTGAGCCACCGCGCGGCGCTGTTGCTGCGCTTCAACTTAGCGGCTGCACTGACGATATTGAGCCAACGGGCGGCGCTGTTGTCGCAGCGCTACGTTTTAGCTGCTGCAGTGACGGTATTGAGCCACCGGGCGGCGCTGTTGCTGCGCTTCACATTAGCGGCAGCGGTGACGATATTTAGCCGCCGGCGGCGCTGTTGCTGCGCTTCAACATAGCGGCTGCAGTGACGGTATTGAGCCACCGGGCGGCGCTGTTGCTACCGCTTCACAATAGCGGCTGCAGAGACGGTATTGAGCCACCGGGCGGCGCTGTTGCTGCGCTTCAATATAGCGGCTGCAGTGACGGTATGGAGCCACCGCGCGGCGCTGTTGCTGCGTTTCACTATAGTTGCTGCAATGACGGTATTGAGCCTCCGGGCGGCGCTGTTGTCGCAGGGCTACGTTATAGCGGCTGCAGTGACGGTATTGAGCCAACTTGCGGCGCTGTTGCTGCGCTTGAACATAGCGGCTGCAATGACGGTATTGAGCCACCGGGCGGCGCTGTTGCTGCTCTTCACAATAGCGGCTGCAGTGACGGTAGTGAGCCACCGGGCGGCGCTGTTGCTGCGCTTCACTATCGCGTCTGCAGTGACGGTATTGAGCCACCGGGCGGCGCTGTTGCTGCGCTTCAATATAGCGGCAGCAGTGACGATATTGAGCCGCCTGACGGCGCTGTTGCTGCGCTTCAACTTAGCGAATGCACTGACGGTATTGAGCCACCGGGCGGCGCTGTTGCTGCGCTTCACTATAGCGGCTGAAGTGACGATATTTAGCCGCTGCGCGGCGCTGTTGCTGCGCTTCAACATAGCGGCTGCAGTGACGGTATTGAGCCACAGCGCGGCGCTGTTGCTGCGCTTCAACATAGCGGCTGCAATGACGGTATTGAGCCACCGGGCGGCGCTGTTGCTGCGCTTCACTATAGCGGCAGCAGTGACGATATTGAGCCGCCGGACGGCGCTGTTGCTGCGCTTCAACATAGCGGCTGCTGTGGCGGTATTGAGCCACCTGGCGGCGCTGTTGCTGCGCTTCAACATAGCGGCTGCAGTGACGTTATTGAGCCCCCGGGCGGCGCTGCTGCTGCGCTTCACCATAGTGGCTGCAGTGACGGTATTGAGCCACCGGGCGGCGCTGTTGCTGCGCTTCAACATAGCGGCTGCAGTGACGGTATTGAGCCACCGCGCGGCGCTGTTGCTGCGCTTCACTATAGTTGCTGCAATGATGGTATTGAGCCACCGGGCGGCGCTGTTGTCGCAGCGCTAGGTTATAGCGGCTGCAGTGACGGTATTGAACCACCGCGCGGCGCTGTTGCTGCGTTTCAACATAGCGGCTGCAATGACTGTATTGAGCCACCGGTCGGCGCTGTTGCTGCGCTTCACAATAATAATAATAATAATAATAATAATCCTTGCATTTGATACAGCGCTTTTCACGTCAGGAGGACGTCCCAAAGCGCTTCACAGAACACACTGTAAAGTGAATTGACTGTATATTTGTGGGCGAACGCGGCAGCCAATTGCGCACAGCAATGTCCCACAAACAGCCGTAGATTGATAGCGGCTGCAGTGACGGTATTGAGCCAACCGGCGGCGCTGTTGCTGCGCTTCAACTTAGCGGCTGCACTGGCGGCATTGAACCACCGGGCGGCGCTGTTGTCGCAGCGCTACGTTTTAGCGGCTGCAGTGACGGTATTGAGCCACCGGGAGGCGCTGTTGCTGCTCTTCAACATAGCGGCTGCAGTGACGTAATTGAGCCACCGGGCGGCGCTGTTGCTGCGCTTAAACATAGCGGCTGCAGTGACGGTATTGAGCCACCGGGCGGCGCTGTTGCTGCGCTTCAATTTAGCGGCTGCAGTGACGGTATTGAGCCACCGGGCGGCGCTGTTGCTGCGCTTCGCTATAGCGGCTGCAGCGACGGTATTGAGCCACCGGGCGGCGCTGTTGCTGCGCTTCACAACAGCGGCTGCAGCGACGGTATTGAGCCACCGCGCGGCGCTGTTGCTGCGCTTCACTATAGTTGTTTCAATGATGGTATTGAGCCACCGGGCGGCGCTGTTGTCGCAGCGCTACGTTATAGCGGCTGCAGTGACTGTATTGAACCACCGCGCGGCGCTGTTGCTGCGCTTCAACATAGCGGCTGCAATGACGGTATTGAGCCACCGGGCGGCGCTGTTGCTGCGCTTGACAATAGCGGCTGCAGTGACGGTATTGAGCCACCGGACGGCGCTGTTGCTGCGCTTCACTATAGCGGCTGCAGTGACGGTATTAAGCCACCGGCCGGCGCTGTTGCTGTGCTTCAAAATAGCGGCTGCAGTGACGGTATTGAGTCAACGGGCGGCGCTGTTGCTGCGCTTCACAATAATAATAATAATAATAATAATAATAATAATCCTTGCATTTGACATAGCGGCTGCACTGGCGGCATTGAACCACCGGGCGGCGCCGTTGTCGCAGCGCTACGTTTTAGCGGCTACAGTGACGGTATTGAGCCACCGGGAGCGCTGTTCGCTGCGCTTCAATATAGCGGCTGCAGTGACGGTATTGAGCCACCGGGCGGCGCTGTTGTCGCAGCGCTACGTTATAGCTGCTGCAGTGACGGTATTGAGCCACCGGGCGGCGCTGTTGCTGCGCTTCAATATAGCGGCTGCAGTGACGGTATTGAGCCACCGCGCGGCGCTGTTACTGCGCTTCAACTTAGCGGCAGCAGTGACGATATTGAGCCACCGTTCGGCGCTGTTGCTGCGCTTCAACTTAGCGACTGCACTGACGGTATTGAGCCACCGGGCGGCGCTGTTGCTGCGCTTCACTATAGCGGCTGCTGTGACGATATTTAGCCGCTACGCGGCGCTGTTGCCGCTTTTCAAATCATAGCGACTGCAGTGACGATATTGAGCCGCCGGACGGCGCTGTTGCTGCGCTTCAACTTAGCAGCTGCACTGACGATATTAAGCCACCGGGCGGCGCTGTTATCGCAGCGCTACGTTATAGCTGCTGCAGTGACGGTATTGAGCCGCCGGGCGGCGCTGTTGCTGCGCTTCACAATAGCGGCTGCAGTGACGGTATTGAGCCACCGGGCGGCGCTGTTGCTGCGCTTCACTATAGCGGCTGCAGTGACGGTATTGAGCCACCGGGCGGCGCTGTTGCTGCGCTTCAATATAGCGGCTGCATTGACGGTATTGAGCCAACGGGCGGCGCTATTGCTGCGCTTCAACTTAGCGGCTGCACTGGCGGCATTGATCCAACGGGCGGCGCTGTTGTCACAGCGCTACGTTTTAGCGGCTGCAGTGACGGTATTGAGCCACCGGGAGGCGCTGTTGCTGCGCTTCAACATAGCGGCTGCAGTGACGTAATTCAGCCACCGGGCGGCGCTGTTGCTGCGCTTCAACTTAGCCGCTGCAGTGACGGTATTGAAACACCGGGCGGCGCTGTTGCTGCGCTTCAACATAGCGGCTGCAGTGACGGTATTGAGCCACCGCGCGGCGCTGTTGCTGCGCTTCACTATCGCGTCTGCAGTGACGGTATTGAGCCACCGCGCGGCGCTGTTGCTGCGCTTCAATATAGCGGCAGCAATGACGATATTTAGCCGCCGGGCGGCGCTGTTGCTGCGCTTCAATATAGCGGCTGCAGTGACGGTATTGAGACACCGGGCGGCGCTGTTGCTGCGCTTCAATATAGCGGCAGCAATGACGATATTTAGCCGCCGGGCGGCGCTGTTGCTGCCCTTCAATATAGCGGCTGCAGTGACGGTATTTAGCCGCCGGGCGGCGCTGTTGCTGCGCTTCATTATAGTTGCTGCAGTGACGGTATTGAGCCACCGGGCGGCGCTGTTGACGCAGCGCTACGTTATAGCGGCTGCAGTGACGGTATTGAGCCACCGTGCGGCGCTATTGCTGCGCTTCACAACAGCGGCTGCAGTGACGGTATTGAGCCACCGGGAGGCGCTGTTGCTGCGCTTCACAATAGCGGCTGCAGTGACGGTATTGAGCCACCGGACGGCGCTGTTGCTGCGCTTCACTATCGCGTCTGCAGTGACGGTATTGAGCCACCGGGCGGCGCTGTTGCTGCGCTTCAATATAGCGGCTGCAGTGACGGTATTGAGCCACCGGGCGGCGCTGTTGCTGCGCTTCACTATAGCGGCTGCAGTGACGGTATTGAGCCACCGGGCGGCGCTGTTGCTGCGCTTCAATATAGCGGCTGCAGTGACGGTATTGAGCCAACGGGCGGCGCTATTGCTGCGCTTCAACTTAGCGGCTGCACTGGCGGCACTGATCCAACGGGCGGCGCTGTTGTCACAGCGCTACGTTTTAGCGGCTGCAGTGACGGTATTGAGCCACCGGGAGGCGCTGTTGCTGCGCTTCAACATAGCGGCTGCAGTGACGTAATTCAGCCACCGGGCGGCGCTGTTGCTGCGCTTCAACTTAGCCGCTGCAGTGACGGTATTGAAACACCGGGCGGCGCTGTTGCTGCGCTTCAACATAGCGGCTGCAGTGACGGTATTGAGCCACCGGGCGGCGCTGTTGCTGCGCTTCAATATCGCGTCTGCAGTGACGGTATTGAGCCATCGCGCGGCGCTGTTGCTGCGCTTCAATATAGCGGCAGCAATGACGATATTTAGCCGCCGGGCGGCGCTGTTGCTGCCCTTCAATATAGCGGCTGCAGTGACGGTATTGAGACACCGGGCGGCGCTGTTGCTGCGCTTCACAACAGCGGCTGCAGTGACGGTATTGAGCCACCGGGAGGCGCTGTTGCTGCGCTTCACAATAGCGGCTGCAGTGACGGTATTGAGCCACCGGACGGCGCTGTTGCTGCGCTTCACTATCGCGGCTGCAGTGACGGTATTGAGCCACCGGGCGGCGCTGTTGCTGCGCTTCAATATAGCGGCTGCAGTGACGGTATTGAGCCACCGGGCGGCGCTGTTGCTGCGCTTCACTATAGCGGCTGCAGTGACGATATTTAGCCGCCGCGCGGCGCTCTTGCTGCCCTTCAACTTAGCGGCAGCAGTGACGATATTTAGCCGCCAGGCGGCGCTGTTGCTGCGATTCAATATAGCGGCTGCAGTGACGGTATGGAGCCACCGGGCGGCGCTGTTGCTGCGCTTCACTATAGTTGCTGCAATTACGGTATTGAGCCACCGGGCGGCGCTGTTGCTGCGCTTCAATTTAGCGGCTGCAATGACGATATTTAGCCGCCGGGCGGCGCTGTTGCTGCGCTTCAACATAGCGGCTGCAGTGACGTTATTGAGCCCCCGGGCGGCGCTGTTGCTGCGCTTCAACATAGTGGCTGCAGTGACGGTATTGAGCCACCGGGCGGCGCTGTTGCTGCGCTTCAACATAGCGGCTGCACTGACGGTATTCAGCCACCGCGCGGCGCTGTTGCTGCGCTTCAACATAGCGGCTGCACTGACGATATTGAGCCACCGGGCGGCGCTGTTGTCGCAGCGCTACGTTTTAGCTGCTGCAGTGACGGTATTGAGCCACCGGGCGGCGCTGTTGCTGCGCTTCACATTAGCGGCAGCGGTGACGATATTTAGCCGCCGGGCGACGCTGTTGCTGCGCTTCAACATAGCGGCTGCAGTGACGGAATTGAGCCACCGGGCGGCGCTGTTGCTACCGCTTCACAATAGCGGCTGCAGAGACGGTATTGAGCCACCGGGCGGCGCTGTTGCTGCGCTTCAATATAGCGGCTGCAGTGACGGTATGGAGCCACCGCGCGGCGCTGTTGCTGCGTTTCACTATAGTTGCTGCAATGACGGTATTGAGACTCCGGGCGGCGCTGTTGTCGCAGGGCTACGTTATAGCGGCTGCAGTGACGGTATTGAGCCAACTTGCGGCGCTGTTGCTGCGCTTCAACATAGCGGCTGCACTGACGGTATTGAGCCACCGGGCGGCGCTGTTGCTGCGCTTCACAATAGCGGCAGCAGTGACGGTATTGAGCCGCCGGACGGCGCTGTTGCTGCGCTTCAACTTAGCGGCTGCACTGACGATATTAAGACAACGGGCGGCACTGTTGTCGCAGCGCTACGTTATAGCTGCTGCAGTGACGGTATTGAGCCGCCGGGCGGCGCTGTTGCTGCGCTTCAATATAGCGGCAGCAGTGACGATATTTAGCCGCCGGGCGGCGCTGTTGCTGCGATTCAATATAGCGGCTGCAGTGACGGTATGGAGCCACCGGGCGGCGCTGTTGCTGCGCTTCACTATAGTTCCTGCAATGACGGTATGGAGCCACCGGGCGGCGCTGTTGCTGCGCTTCACTATAGCGGCTGTAGTGACGGTATTGAGCCACCGCGCGTGCGCTGTTGCTGCGCTTCACAATAGCGGCTGCAGTGACGGTATTGAGACACCGGGCGGCGCTGTTGTTGCGCTTCACTATCGCGTCTGCAGTGACGGTATTGAGCTACCGGGCGGCGCTGTTGCTGCGCTTCAATATAGCGTCTGCAGTGACGGTATTGAACCACCGGGCGGCGCTGTTGCTGCGCTTCACTATAGCGGCTGCAGTGACGATATTTAGCCGCCGCGCGGGGCTCTTGCTGCGCTTCAACTTAGCGGCAGCAGTGACGATATTGAGCCGCCTGACGGCGCTGCTGCTGCGCTTCAACTTAGCGTCTGCAATGACGGTACTGAGCCGCCGGGCGGCGCTGTTGCTGCCCTTCAATATAGTGGCTGCAGTGACGGTATGGAGCCAACCGGCGGCGCTGCTGCTGCGCTTCAACTTAGCGTCTGCAATGACGGTATTGAGCCACCGGGCGGCGCTGTTGCTGCGCTTCAGTATAGCGGCTGCAGTGACGGTATTGAGCCACCGGGCGGCGCTGTTGCTGCGCTTCACTATAGTTGCTGCAGTGACGGTATTGAGCGACCGGGCGGCGCTGTTGACGCAGCGCTACGTTATAGCGGCTGCAGTGACGGTATTGAGCCACCGGGCGGCGCTGTTGCTGCGCTTCACAACAGCGGCTGCAGTGACGGTATTGAGCCACCGCGCGGCGCTGTTGCTGCGCTTCAACATATCGGCTGCAATGACGGTATTGAGCCACCGGGCGGCGCTGTTGCTGCGCTTCACTATAGTTGCTGCAATGATGGTATTGAGCTACCGGGCGGCGCTGTTGTCGCAGCGCTACGTTATAGCGTCTGCAGTGACGGTATTGAACCACCGCGCGGCGCTGTTGCTGCGCTTCAACATAGCGGCTGCAATGACTGTATTGAGCCACCGGTCGGCGCTGTTGCTGCGCTTCACTATAGCGCTTTTCACGTCGGGAGGACGTACCAAAGCGCTTCACAGAACACACTGTAAAGTGAATTGACTGTATATTTGTGGGCGAACGCGGCAGCCAATTGCGCACAGCAATGTCCCACAAACAGTCGTAGATTGATAGCGGCTGCAGTGACGGTATTGAGCCAACCGGCGGCGCTGTTGCTGCTCTTCAACTTAGCGGCTGCACTGGCGGCATTGAACCACCGGGCGGCGCTGTTGTCGCAGCGCTACGTTTTAGCGGCTGCAGTGACGGTATTGAGCCACCGGGAGGCGCTGTTGCTGCGCTACAACATAGCGGCTGCAGTGACGTAATTGAGCCACCGGGCGGCGCTGTTGCTGCGCTTAAACATAGCGGCTGCAGGGACGTTATTGAGCCACCGGGCGGCGCTGTTGCTGTGCTTCAACATAGCGGCTGCAGTAACGATATTGAGCCACCGCGCGGCGCTGTTGCTGCGCCTCAACTTAGCGGCTGCAGTGACGGTATTGAGCGACCGGGCGGCGCTGTCGCAGCGCTACGTTATAGCGGCTGCAGTGACGGTATTGAGCCACCGGGCGGCGCTGTTGCTGCGCTTCACAACAGCGGCTGCAGTGACGGTATTGAGCCACCGCGCGGCGCTGTTGCTGCGCTTCAACATAGCGGCTGCAATGACGGTATTGAGCCAACGGGCGGCGCTGTTGCTGCGCTTCACTATAGTTGCTGCAATGATGGTATTGAGCCACCGGGCGGCGCTGTTGTCGCAGCGCTACGTTATAGCGGCTGCAGTGACTGTATTGAACCACCGCGCGGCGCTGTTGCTGCGCTTCAACATAGCGGCTGCAATGACGGTATTGAGCCACCGGGCGGCGCTGTTGCTGCGCTTGACAATAGCGGCTGCAGTGAAGGTATTGAGCCACCGGACGGCGCTGTTGCTGCGCTTCACTATAGCGGCTGCAGTGACGGTATTAAGCCACCGGCCGGCGCTGTTGCTGCGCATCAAAATAGCGGCTGCAGTGACGGTATTGAGTCAACGGGCGGCGCTGTTGCTGCGCTTCAACTTAGCGGCTGCACTGGCGGCATTGAGCCACCGGGCGGCGCTGTTGTCGCAGCGCTACGTTTTAGCGGCTGCAGTGACGGTATTGAGCCACCGGGAGGCGCTGTTGCTGCGCTTCAATATAGCGGCTGCAGTGACGGTATTGAGCCACCGGGCGGCGCTGTTGCAGCGCTACGTTATAGCGGCTGCAGTGACGGTATTGAGCCACCGGGCGGCGCTGTTGCTGCGCTTCAATATAGCGGCTGCAGTGACGGTATTGAGCCACCGGGCGGCGCTGTTGCAGCGCTACCTTATAGCGGCTGCAGTGACGGTATTGAGCCACCGGGCGGCGCTGTTGCTGCGCTTCAGTATAGCGGCTGCAGTGACGGTATTGAGCCACCGCGCGGCGCTGTTGCTGCGCTTCACAATAGCGGCTGCAGTGACCGTATTGAGCCACCGCGCGGCGCTGTTGCTGCGCTTCAAAATAGCGGCTGCAGTGACGGTATTGAGCCACCGGGCGGCGCTGTTGCTGCGCTTCACAATAGCGGCTGCAGTGACGGTATTGAGCCACCGGGCGGCGCTGTTGCTGCGCTTCACTATAGCGGCTGCAGTGACGGTATTGAGCCACCGGGCGGCGCTGTTGCTGCGCTTCACAATAGCGGCTGCAGTGACGGTATTGAGCCACCGGGCGGCGCTGTTGCTGCGCTTCAACTTAGCGGCTGCAATGACGGTATTGAGCCACCGGGCGGCGCTGTTGCTGCGCTACGTTATAGCGGCTGCAGTGACGGTATTGAGCCACCGGGCGGCGCTGTTGCTGCGCTTCAATATAGCGGCTGCAGTGACGGTATTGAGCCACCGGGCGGCGCTGTTGCTGCGCTTCACTATAGCGGCTGCAATGACGGTATTGAGCCACCGGGCGGCGCTGTTGCTGCGCTACGTTATAGCGGCTGCAGTGACGGTATTGAGCCACCGGGCGGCGCTGTTGCTGCGCTTCAACATAGCGGCTGCAGTGACGGTATTGAGCCCGCGGGCGGCGCTGTTGCTGCGCTTCAACATAGCGGCTGCAGTGACGGTATTGAGCCACCGCGCGGCGCTGTTGCTGCGTTTCAACTTAGCGGCTGCAGTGACGGTATTGAGCCACCGGGCGGCGCTGTTGCTGCGCTTCAACTTAGCGGCTGCACTGACGGTATTGAGCCACCGGGCGGCGCTGTTGCTGCGCTTCACTATAGCGGCTGCAGTGACGGTATTGAGCCGCCGGGCGGCGCTGTTGCTGCGCTTCAATATAGCGGCTGCAGTGACGGTATTGAGCCACCGGGCGGCGCTGTTGCTGCGCTTCAACTTAGCGGCTGCACTGACGGTATTGAGCCACCGGGCGGCGCTGTTGCAGCGCTACGTTATAGCGGCTGCAGTGACGGTATTGAGCCACCGGGCGGCGCTGTTGCTGCGCTTCACTATAGCGGCTGCAGTGACGGTATTGAGCCACCGGGCGGCGCTGTTGCTGCGCTTCAAAATAGCGGCTGCAGTGACGGTATTGAGCCAACGGGCGGCGCTGTTGCTGCGCTTCAACATAGCGGCTGCACTGACGGTATTGAGCCACCGGGCGGCGCTGTTGCTGCGCTACGTTTTAGCGGCTGCAGTGACGGTATTGAGCCACCGGGCGGCGCTGTTGCTGCGCTTCAACATAGCGGCTGCAGTGACGTTATTGAGCCACCGGGCGGCGCTGTTGCTGCGCTTCAACATAGCGGCTGCAGTGACGGTATTGAGCCACCGGGCGGCGCTGTTGCTGCGCTTCAACATAGCGGCTGCAGTGACGGTATTGAGCCACCGGGCGGCGCTGTTGCTGCGCTTCACTATAGCGGCTGCAGTGACGGTATTGAGCCACCGGGCGGCGCTGTTGCTGCGCTTCAATATAGCGGCTGCAGTGACGGTATTGAGCCACCGGGCGGCGCTGTTGCTGCGCTTCAATATAGCGGCTGCAGTGACGGTATTGAGCCACCGGGCGGCGCTGTTGCTGCGCTTCACTATAGCGGCTGCAGTGACGGTATTGAGCCACCGGGCGGCGCTGTTGCTGCGCTACGTTATAGCGGCTGCAGTGACGGTATTGAGCCACCGGGCGGCGCTGTTGCTGCGCTACGTTATAGCGGCTGCAGTGACGGTATTGAGCCACCGGGCGGCGCTGTTGCTGCGCTTCACAATAGCGGCTGCAGTGACGGTATTGAGCCACCGGGCGGCGCTGTTGCTGCGCTTCAATATAGCGGCTGCAGTGACGGTATTGAGCCACCGGGCGGCGCTGTTGCTGCGCTTCACTATAGCGGCTGCAGTGACGGTATTGAGCCACCGGGCGGCGCTGTTGCTGCGCTACATTATAGCGGCTGCAGTGACGGTATTGAGCCACCGGGCGGCGCTGTTGCTGCGCTTCAACATAGCGGCTGCAGTGACGGTATTGAGCCACCGGGCGGCGCTGTTGCTGCGCTTCACTATAGCGGCTGCAGTGACGGTATTGAGCCACCGGGCGGCGCTGTTGCTGCGCTTCAATATAGCGGCTGCAGTGACGGTATTGAGCCACCGGGCGGCGCTGTTGCTGCGCTTCACTATAGCGGCTGCAGTGACGGTATTGAGCCACCGGGCGGCGCTGTTGCTGCGCTTCAACTTAGCGGCTGCAGTGACGGTATTGAGCCACCGGGCGGCGCTGTTGCTGCGCTTCAATATAGCGGCTGCAGTGACGGTATTGAGCCACCGGGCGGCGCTGTTGCTGCGCTTCACTATAGCGGCTGCAGTGACGGTATTGAGCCACCGGGCGGCGCTGTTGCTGCGCTTCAATATAGCGGCTGCAGTGACGGTATTGAGCCACCGGGCGGCGCTGTTGCTGCGCTTCAATATAGCGGCTGCAGTGACGGTATTGAGCCACCGGGCGGCGCTGTTGCTGCGCTTCAAAATAGCGGCTGCAGTGACGGTATTGAGCCACCGGGCGGCGCTGTTGCTGCGCTACATTATAGCGGCTGCAGTGACGGTATTGAGCCACCGGGCGGCGCTGTTGCTGCGCTTCAATATAGCGGCTGCAGTGACGGTATTGAGCCACCGGGCGGCGCTGTTGCTGCGCTTCAACATAGCGGCTGCAGTGACGGTATTGAGCCACCGGGCGGCGCTGTTGCTGCGCTTCAACATAGCGGCTGCAGTGACGGTATTGAGCCACCGGGCGGCGCTGTTGCTGCGCTTCAACATAGCGGCTGCAGTGACGGTATTGAGCCACCGGGCGGCGCTGTTGCTGCGCTTCAACATAGCGGCTGCAGTGACGGTATTGAGCCACCGGGCGGCGCTGTTGCTGCGCTTCAACATAGCGGCTGCAGTGACGGTATTGAGCCACCGGGCGGCGCTGTTGCTGCGCTACGTTATAGCGGCTGCAGTGACGGTATTGAGCCACCGGGCGGCGCTGTTGCTGCGCTTCACTATAGCGGCTGCAGTGACGGTATTGAGCCACCGGGCGGCGCTGTTGCTGCGCTTCAACATAGCGGCTGCAGTGACGGTATTGAGCCACCGGGCGGCGCTGTTGCTGCGCTTCACAATAGCGGCTGCAGTGACGGTATTGAGCCACCGGGCGGCGCTGTTGCTGCGCTTCAATATAGCGGCTGCAGTGACGGTATTGAGCCACCGGGCGGCGCTGTTGCTGCGCTTCACTATAGCGGCTGCAGTGACGGTATTGAGCCACCGGGCGGCGCTGTTGTCGCTGCGTTACATTATAGCGGCTGCAGTGACGGTATTGAGCCACCGGGCGGCGCTGTTGCTGCGCTTCAACATAGCGGCTGCAGTGACGGTATTGAGCCACCGGGCGGCGCTGTTGCTGCGCTTCACAATAGCGGCTGCAGTGACGGTATTGAGCCACCGGGCGGCGCTGTTGCTGCGCTTCAACATAGCGGCTGCAGTGACGGTATTGAGCCACCGGGCGGCGCTGTTGCTGCGCTTCAACATAGCGGCTGCAGTGACGGTATTGAGCCACCGGGCGGCGCTGTTGCTGCGCTTCACTATAGCGGCTGCAGTGACGGTATTGAGCCACCGGGCGGCGCTGTTGCTGCGCTACATTATAGCGGCTGCAGTGACGGTATTGAGCCACCGGGCGGCGCTGTTGCTGCGCTTCAACATAGCGGCTGCAGTGACGGTATTGAGCCACCGGGCGGCGCTGTTGCTGCGCTTCAACATAGCGGCTGCAGTGACGGTATTGAGCCACCGGGCGGCGCTGTTGCTGCGCTACATTATAGCGGCTGCAGTGACGGTATTGAGCCACCGGGCGGCGCTGTTGCTGCGCTTCACTATAGCGGCTGCAGTGACGGTATTGAGCCACCGGGCGGCGCTGTTGCTGCGCTTCAATATAGCGGCTGCAGTGACGGTATTGAGCCACCGGGCGGCGCTGTTGCTGCGCTTCAATATAGCGGCTGCAGTGACGGTATTGAGCCACCGGGCGGCGCTGTTGCTGCGCTTCACTATAGCGGCTGCAGTGACGGTATTGAGCCACCGGGCGGCGCTGTTGCTGCGCTTCATTATAGCGGCTGCAGTGACGGTATTGAGCCACCGGGCGGCGCTGTTGCTGCGCTTCACTATAGCGGCTGCAGTGACGGTATTGAGCCACCGGGCGGCGCTGTTGCTGCGCTTCACTATAGCGGCTGCAGTGACGGTATTGAGCCACCGGGCGGCGCTGTTGCTGCGCTTCACAATAGCGGCTGCAGTGACGGTATTGAGCCACCGGGCGGCGCTGTTGCTGCGCTTCAACATAGCGGCTGCAGTGACGGTATTGAGCCACCGGGCGGCGCTGTTGCTGCGCTACATTATAGCGGCTGCAGTGACGGTATTGAGCCACCGGGCGGCGCTGTTGCTGCGCTTCAATATAGCGGCTGCAGTGACGGTATTGAGCCACCGGGCGGCGCTGTTGCTGCGCTTCACTATAGCGGCTGCAGTGACGGTATTGAGCCACCGGGCGGCGCTGTTGCTGCGCTTCAATATAGCGGCTGCAGTGACGGTATTGAGCCACCGGGCGGCGCTGTTGCTGCGCTACATTATAGCGGCTGCAGTGACGGTATTGAGCCACCGGGCGGCGCTGTTGCTGCGCTTCAATATAGCGGCTGCAGTGACGGTATTGAGCCACCGGGCGGCGCTGTTGCTGCGCTTCAACATAGCGGCTGCAGTGACGGTATTGAGCCACCGGGCGGCGCTGTTGCTGCGCTTCAACATAGCGGCTGCAGTGACGGTATTGAGCCACCGGGCGGCGCTGTTGCTGCGCTTCAACATAGCGGCTGCAGTGACGGTATTGAGCCACCGGGCGGCGCTGTTGCTGCGCTTCAACATAGCGGCTGCAGTGACGGTATTGAGCCACCGGGCGGCGCTGTTGCTGCGCTTCAACATAGCGGCTGCAGTGACGGTATTGAGCCACCGGGCGGCGCTGTTGCTGCGCTACATTATAGCGGCTGCAGTGACGGTATTGAGCCACCGGGCGGCGCTGTTGCTGCGCTTCACTATAGCGGCTGCAGTGACGGTATTGAGCCACCGGGCGGCGCTGTTGCTGCGCTTCAACATAGCGGCTGCAGTGACGGTATTGAGCCACCGGGCGGCGCTGTTGCTGCGCTTCACAATAGCGGCTGCAGTGACGGTATTGAGCCACCGGGCGGCGCTGTTGCTGCGCTTCAATATAGCGGCTGCAGTGACGGTATTGAGCCACCGGGCGGCGCTGTTGCTGCGCTTCACTATAGCGGCTGCAGTGACGGTATTGAGCCACCGGGCGGCGCTGTTGTCGCAGCGCTACGCTATAGCGGCTGCAGTGACGGTATTGAGCCACCGGGCGGCGCTGTTGCTGCGCTTCAACATAGCGGCTGCAGTGACGGTATTGAGCCACCGGGCGGCGCTGTTGCTGCGCTTCACAATAGCGGCTGCAGTGACGGTATTGAGCCACCGGGCGGCGCTGTTGCTGCGCTTCAACATAGCGGCTGCAGTGACGGTATTGAGCCACCGGGCGGCGCTGTTGCTGCGCTTCAACATAGCGGCTGCAGTGACGGTATTGAGCCACCGGGCGGCGCTGTTGCTGCGCTTCACTATAGCGGCTGCAGTGACGGTATTGAGCCACCGGGCGGCGCTGTTGCTGCGCTACATTATAGCGGCTGCAGTGACGGTATTGAGCCACCGGGCGGCGCTGTTGCTGCGCTTCAACATAGCGGCTGCAGTGACGGTATTGAGCCACCGGGCGGCGCTGTTGCTGCGCTTCAACATAGCGGCTGCAGTGACGGTATTGAGCCACCGGGCGGCGCTGTTGCTGCGCTACATTATAGCGGCTGCAGTGACGGTATTGAGCCACCGGGCGGCGCTGTTGCTGCGCTTCACTATAGCGGCTGCAGTGACGGTATTGAGCCACCGGGCGGCGCTGTTGCTGCGCTTCAATATAGCGGCTGCAGTGACGGTATTGAGCCACCGGGCGGCGCTGTTGCTGCGCTTCAATATAGCGGCTGCAGTGACGGTATTGAGCCACCGGGCGGCGCTGTTGCTGCGCTTCACTATAGCGGCTGCAGTGACGGTATTGAGCCACCGGGCGGCGCTGTTGCTGCGCTTCATTATAGCGGCTGCAGTGACGGTATTGAGCCACCGGGCGGCGCTGTTGCTGCGCTTCACAATAGCGGCTGCAGTGACGGTATTGAGCCACCGGGCGGCGCTGTTGCTGCGCTTCACTATAGCGGCTGCAGTGACGGTATTGAGCCACCGGGCGGCGCTGTTGCTGCGCTTCACAATAGCGGCTGCAGTGACGGTATTGAGCCACCGGGCGGCGCTGTTGCTGCGCTTCAACATAGCGGCTGCAGTGACGGTATTGAGCCACCGGGCGGCGCTGTTGCTGCGCTACATTATAGCGGCTGCAGTGACGGTATTGAGCCACCGGGCGGCGCTGTTGCTGCGCTTCAATATAGCGGCTGCAGTGACGGTATTGAGCCACCGGGCGGCGCTGTTGCTGCGCTTCACTATAGCGGCTGCAGTGACGGTATTGAGCCACCGGGCGGCGCTGTTGCTGCGCTACGTTATAGCGGCTGCAGTGACGGTATTGAGCCACCGGGCGGCGCTGTTGCTGCGCTTCAACATAGCGGCTGCAGTGACGGTATTGAGCCACCGGGCGGCGCTGTTGCTGCGCTTCAACATAGCGGCTGCAGTGACGGTATTGAGCCACCGGGCGGCGCTGTTGCTGCGCTTCAACATAGCGGCTGCAGTGACGGTATTGAGCCACCGGGCGGCGCTGTTGCTGCGCTTCAACATAGCGGCTGCAGTGACGGTATTGAGCCACCGGGCGGCGCTGTTGCTGCGCTTCACTATAGCGGCTGCAGTGACGGTATTGAGCCACCGGGCGGCGCTGTTGCTGCGCTTCAACTTAGCGGCTGCAGTGACGGTATTGAGCCACCGGGCGGCGCTGTTGCTGCGCTACACTATAGCGGCTGCAGTGACGGTATTGAGCCACCGGGCGGCGCTGTTGCTGCGCTTCAACATAGCGGCTGCAGTGACGGTATTGAGCCACCGGGCGGCGCTGTTGCTGCGCTTCAACATAGCGGCTGCAGTGACGGTATTGAGCCACCGGGCGGCGCTGTTGCTGCGCTTCAACATAGCGGCTGCAGTGACGGTATTGAGCCACCGGGCGGCGCTGTTGCTGCGCTTCACTATAGCGGCTGCAGTGACGGTATTGAGCCACCGGGCGGCGCTGTTGCTGCGCTTCAATATAGCGGCTGCAGTGACGGTATTGAGCCACCGGGCGGCGCTGTTGCTGCGCTTCAATATAGCGGCTGCAGTGACGGTATTGAGCCACCGGGCGGCGCTGTTGCTGCGCTTCACTATAGCGGCTGCAGTGACGGTATTGAGCCACCGGGCGGCGCTGTTGCTGCGCTACATTATAGCGGCTGCAGTGACGGTATTGAACCACCGGGCGGCGCTTTTGCAGCTGTACATTATAGCGGCTGCAGTGACGGTATTGAGCCACCGGGCGGCGCTGTTGCTGCGCTTCACAATAGCGGCTGCAGTGACGGTATTGAGCCACCGGGCGGCGCTGTTGCTGCGCTTCAATATAGCGGCTGCAGTGACGGTATTGAGCCACCGGGCGGCGCTGTTGCTGCGCTTCACTATAGCGGCTGCAGTGACGGTATTGAGCCACCGGGCGGCGCTGTTGCTGCGCTACATTATAGCGGCTGCAGTGACGGTATTGAGCCACCGGGCGGCGCTGTTGCTGCGCTTCAACATAGCGGCTGCACTGACGGTATTGAGCCACCGGGCGGCGCTGTTGCTGCGCTTCACCATAGCGGCTGCAGTGACGGTATTGAGCCACCGGGCGGCGCTGTTGCTGCGCTTCAATATAGCGGCTGCAGTGACGGTATTGAGCCACCGGGCGGCGCTGTTGCTGCGCTTCACTATAGCGGCTGCAGTGACGGTATTGAGCCACCGGGCGGCGCTGTTGCTGCGCTTCAACATAGCGGCTGCACTGACGGTATTGAGCCACCGGGCGGCGCTGTTGCTGCGCTTCAATATAGCGGCTGCAGTGACGGTATTGAGCCACCGGGCGGCGCTGTTGCTGCGCTTCACTATAGCGGCTGCAGTGACGGTATTGAGCCACCGGGCGGCGCTGTTGCTGCGCTTCAATATAGCGGCTGCAGTGACGGTATTGAGCCACCGGGCGGCGCTGTTGCTGCGCTTCAATATAGCGGCTGCAGTGACGGTATTGAGCCACCGGGCGGCGCTGTTGCTGCGCTTCACTATAGCGGCTGCAGTGACGGTATTGAGCCACCGGGCGGCGTTGTTGCTGCGCTACGTTATAGCGGCTGCAGTGACGGTATTGAGCCACCGGGCGGCGCTGTTGCTGCGCTTCAAAATAGCGGCTGCAGTGACGGTATTGAGCCACCGGGCGGCGCTGTTGCTGCGCTTCAACATAGCGGCTGCAGTGACGGTATTGAGCCACCGGGCGGCGCTGTTGCTGCGCTACACTATAGCGGCTGCAGTGACGGTATTGAGCCACCGGGCGGCGCTGTTGCTGCGCTTCAATATAGCGGCTGCAGTGACGGTATTGAGCCACCGGGCGGCGCTGTTGCTGCGCTACATTATAGCGGCTGCAGTGACGGTATTGAGCCACCGGGCGGCGCTGTTGCTGCGCTTCAATATAGCGGCTGCAGTGACGGTATTGAGCCACCGGGCGGCGCTGTTGCTGCGCTACATTATAGCGGCTGCAGTGACGGTATTGAGCCACCGGGCGGCGCTGTTGCTGCGCTTCACAATAGCGGCTGCAGTGACGGTATTGAGCCACCGGGCGGCGCTGTTGCTGCGCTTCAATATAGCGGCTGCAGTGACGGTATTGAGCCACCGGGCGGCGCTGTTGCTGCGCTTCACTATAGCGGCTGCAGTGACGGTATTGAGCCACCGGGCGGCGCTGTTGCTGCGCTTCACTATAGCGGCTGCAGTGACGGTATTGAGCCACCGGGCGGCGCTGTTGCTGCGCTTCACTATAGCGGCTGCAGTGACGGTATTGAGCCACCGGGCGGCGCTGTTGCTGCGCTTCAACTTAGCGGCTGCAGTGACGGTATTGAGCCACCGGGCGGCGCTGTTGCTGCGCTACATTATAGCGGCTGCAGTGACGGTATTGAGCCACCGGGCGGCGCTGTTGCTGCGCTTCAATATAGCGGCTGCAGTGACGGTATTGAGCCACCGGGCGGCGCTGTTGCTGCGCTTCACTATAGCGGCTGCAGTGACGGTATTGAGCCACCGGGCGGCGCTGTTGCTGCGCTACATTATAGCGGCTGCAGTGACGGTATTGAGCCACCGGGCGGCGCTGTTGCTGCGCTTCAACATAGCGGCTGCAGTGACGGTATTGAGCCACCGGGCGGCGCTGTTGCTGCGCTTCACTATAGCGGCTGCAGTGACGGTATTGAGCCACCGGGCGGCGCTGTTGCTGCGCTTCAACATAGCGGCTGCAGTGACGGTATTGAGCCACCGGGCGGCGCTGTTGCTGCGCTTCAACATAGCGGCTGCAGTGACGGTATTGAGCCACCGGGCGGCGCTGTTGCTGCGCTACATTATAGCGGCTGCAGTGACGGTATTGAGCCACCGGGCGGCGCTGTTGCTGCGCTTCACTATAGCGGCTGCAGTGACGGTATTGAGCCACCGGGCGGCGCTGTTGCTGCGCTACGTTATAGCGGCTGCAGTGACGGTATTGAGCCACCGGGCGGCGCTGTTGCTGCGCTTCAACATAGCGGCTGCAGTGACGGTATTGAGCCACCGGGCGGCGCTGTTGCTGCGCTTCACAATAGCGGCTGCAGTGACGGTATTGAGCCACCGGGCGGCGCTGTTGCTGCGCTTCACTATAGCGGCTGCAGTGACGGTATTGAGCCACCGGGCGGCGCTGTTGCTGCGCTTCAAAATAGCGGCTGCAGTGACGGTATTGAGCCACCGGGCGGCGCTGTTGCTGCGCTTCAACATAGCGGCTGCAGTGACGGTATTGAGCCACCGGGCGGCGCTGTTGCTGCGCTACGTTATAGCGGCTGCAGTGACGGTATTGAGCCACCGGGCGGCGCTGTTGCTGCGCTTCAATATAGCGGCTGCAGTGACGGTATTGAGCCACCGGGCGGCGCTGTTGCTGCGCTACATTATAGCGGCTGCAGTGACGGTATTGAGCCACCGGGCGGCGCTGTTGCTGCGCTTCAATATAGCGGCTGCAGTGACGGTATTGAGCCACCGGGCGGCGCTGTTGCTGCGCTTCAACATAGCGGCTGCAGTGACGGTATTGAGCCACCGGGCGGCGCTGTTGCTGCGCTTCAACTTAGCGGCTGCAGTGACGGTATTGAGCCACCGGGCGGCGCTGTTGCTGCGCTTCACTATAGCGGCTGCAGTGACGGTATTGAGCCACCGGGCGGCGCTGTTGCTGCGCTTCAACATAGCGGCTGCAGTGACGGTATTGAGCCACCGGGCGGCGCTGTTGCTGCGCTTCACTATAGCGGCTGCAGTGACGGTATTGAGCCACCGGGCGGCGCTGTTGCTGCGCTTCAAAATAGCGGCTGCAGTGACGGTATTGAGCCACCGGGCGGCGCTGTTGCTGCGCTTCAACTTAGCGGCTGCAGTGACGGTATTGAGCCACCGGGCGGCGCTGTTGCTGCGCTACGTTATAGCGGCTGCAGTGACGGTATTGAGCCACCGGGCGGCGCTGTTGCTGCGCTTCAACATAGCGGCTGCAGTGACGGTATTGAGCCACCGGGCGGCGCTGTTGCTGCGCTTCAACATAGCGGCTGCAGTGACGGTATTGAGCCACCGGGCGGCGCTGTTGCTGCGCTTCAACATAGCGGCTGCAGTGACGGTATTGAGCCACCGGGCGGCGCTGTTGCTGCGCTTCACTATAGCGGCTGCAGTGACGGTATTGAGCCACCGGGCGGCGCTGTTGCTGCGCTTCAATATAGCGGCTGCAGTGACGGTATTGAGCCACCGGGCGGCGCTGTTGCTGCGCTTCACTATAGCGGCTGCAGTGACGGTATTGAGCCACCGGGCGGCGCTGTTGCTGCGCTACATTATAGCGGCTGCAGTGACGGTATTGAGCCACCGGGCGGCGCTGTTGCTGCGCTTCACAATAGCGGCTGCAGTGACGGTATTGAGCCACCGGGCGGCGCTGTTGCTGCGCTTCAACATAGCGGCTGCAGTGACGGTATTGAGCCACCGGGCGGCGCTGTTGCTGCGCTTCACTATAGCTGCTGCAATGACGGTATTGAGCCACCGGGCGGCGCTGTTGCCGCGCTACGTTATAGCGGCTGCAGTGACGGTATTGAGCCACCGCGCGGCGCTGTTGCTGCGCTTCAACATAGCGGCTGCAATGACGGTATTGAGCCACCGGGCGGCGCTGTTGCTGCGCTTCACAATAGCGGCTGCAGTGACGGTATTGAGCCACCGGACGGCGCTGTTGCTGCGCTTCACTATCGCGGCTGCAGTGACGGTATTGAGCCACCGGGCGGCGCTGTTGCTGCGCTTCAATATAGCGGCTGCAGTGACGGTATTGAGCCACCGGGCGGCGCTGTTGCTGCGCTTCACTATAGCGGCTGCAGTGACGGTATTTAGCCGCCGCGCGGCGCTCTTGCTGCGCTTCAACATAGCGGCAGCAGTGACGATATTGAGCCGCCGGGCGGCGCTGTTGCTGCGATTCAATATAGCGGCTGCAGTGACGGTATTGAGCCACCGGGCGGCGCTGTTGCTGCGCTTCACTATAGTTGCTGCAATTACGGTATTGAGCCACCGGGCGGCGCTGTTGCTGCGCTTCAATTTAGCGGCTGCAATGACGATATTTAGCCGCCGGGCGGCGCTGTTGCTGCGCTTCACTATAGTTGCTGCAGTGACGGCATTGAGCTACCGGGCGGCGCTGTTGCAGCGCTAAGTTATAGCGGCTGCAGTGACGGTATTGAGCCACCGGGCGGCGCTGTTGCTGCGCTTCAAAATAGCGGCTGCAGTGACGGTATTGAGCCAACGGGCGGCGCTGTTGCTGCGCTTCAACTTAGCGGCTGCACTGACGGTATTGAGCCACCGGGCGGCGCTGTTGCAGCGCTACGTTTTAGCGGCTGCAGTGACGGTATTGAGCCACCGGGCGGCGCTGTTGCTGCGCTTCAATATAGCGGCTGCAGTGACGGTATTGAGCCACCGGGCGGCGCTGTTGCAGCGCTACGTTATAGCGGCTGCAGTGACGGTATTGAGCCACCGGGCGGCGCTGTTGCTGCGCTTCAATATAGCGGCTGCAGTGACGGTATTGAGCCACCGGGCGGCGCTGTTGCAGCGCTACGTTATAGCGGCTGCAGTGACGGTATTGAGCCACCGGGCGGCGCTGTTGCTGCGCTTTACAATAGCGGCTGCAGTGACGGTATTGAGCCACCGGGCGGCGCTGTTGCTGCGCTTCACAATAGCGGCTGCAGTGACGGTATTGAGCCACCGGGCGGCGCTGTTGCTGCGCTTCAAAATAGCGGCTGCAGTGACGGTATTGAGCCCCCGGGCGGCGCTGTTGCTGCGCTTCACTATAGCGGCTGCAGTGACGGTATTGAGCCACCGGGCGGCGCTGTTGCTGCGCTTCACTATAGCGGCTGCAGTGACGGTATTGAGCCACCGGGCGGCGCTGTTGCTGCGCTTCACAATAGCGGCTGCAGTGACGGTATTGAGCCACCGGGCGGCGCTGTTGCTGCGCTTCAACTTAGCGGCTGCACTGACGGTATTGAGCCCCCGGGCGGCGCTGTTGCTGCGCTACGTTATAGCGGCTGCAGTGACGGTATTGAGCCACCGGGCGGCGCTGTTGCTGCGCTTCAATATAGCGGCTGCAGTGACGGTATTGAGCCACCGGGCGGCGCTGTTGCTGCGCTTCACTATAGCGGCTGCAATGACGGTATTGAGCCACCGGGCGGCGCTGTCGCTGCGCTACGTTATAGCGGCTGCAGTGACGGTATTGAGCCACCGCGCGGCGCTGTTGCTGCGCTTCAACATAGCGGCTGCAATGACGGTATTGAGCCACCGGGCGGCGCTGTTGCTGCGCTTCACTATAGCGGCTGCAGTGACGGTATTGAGCCACCGGGCGGCGCTGTTGCTGCGCTTCAACATAGCGGCTGCAGTGACGGTATTGAGCCACCGGGCGGCGCTGTTGCTGCGCTTCAACATAGCGGCTGCAGTGACGGTATTGAGCCACCGGGCGGCGCTGTTGCTGCGCTTCAACATAGCGGCTGCAGTGACGGTATTGAGCCACCGGGCGGCGCTGTTGCTGCGCTTCAACATAGCGGCTGCAGTGACGGTATTGAGCCACCGCGCGGCGCTGTTGCTGCGCTTCAACTTAGCGGCTGCACTGACGGTATTGAGCCACCGGGCGGCGCTGTTGCAGCGCTACGTTTTAGCGGCTGCAGTGACGGTATTGAGCCACCGGGCGGCGCTGTTGCTGCGCTTCACATTAGCGGCTGCAGTGACGGTATTGAGCCACCGGGCGGCGCTGTTGCTGCGCTTCAACATAGCGGCTGCAGTGACGGTATTGAGCCACCGGGCGGCGCTGTTGCTGCGCTTCACAATAGCGGCTGCAGTGACGGTATTGAGCCACCGGGCGGCGCTGTTGCTGCGCTTCAATATAGCGGCTGCAGTGACGGTATTGAGCCACCGGGCGGCGCTGTTGCTGCGCTTCACTATAGCGGCTGCAGTGACGGTATTGAGCCACCGGGCGGCGCTGTTGCAGCGCTACGTTATAGCGGCTGCAGTGACGGTATTGAGCCACCGGGCGGCGCTGTTGCTGCGCTTCAACATAGCGGCTGCAGTGACGGTATTGAGCCACCGGGCGGCGCTGTTGCTGCGCTTCACAATAGCGGCTGCAGTGACGGTATTGAGCCACCGGGCGGCGCTGTTGCTGCGCTTCACTATAGCGGCTGCAGTGACGGTATTGAGCCACCGGGCGGCGCTGTTGCTGCGCTTCAATATAGCGGCTGCAGTGACGGTATTGAGCCACCGGGCGGCGCTGTTGCTGCGCTTCAACTTAGCGGCTGCAGTGACGGTATTGAGCCACCGGGCGGCGCTGTTGCTGCGCTTCACTATAGCGGCTGCAGTGACGGTATTGAGCCACCGGGCGGCGCTGTTGCTGCGCTACATTATAGCGGCTGCAGTGACGGTATTGAGCCACCGGGCGGCGCTGTTGCTGCGCTTCAACATAGCGGCTGCAGTGACGGTATTGAGCCACCGGGCGGCGCTGTTGCTGCGCTTCACTATAGCGGCTGCAGTGACGGTATTGAGCCACCGGGCGGCGCTGTTGCTGCGCTTCACTATAGCGGCTGCAGTGACGGTATTGAGCCACCGGGCGGCGCTGTTGCTGCGCTTCAATATAGCGGCTGCAGTGACGGTATTGAGCCACCGGGCGGCGCTGTTGCTGCGCTTCAACATAGCGGCTGCAGTGACGGTATTGAGCCACCGGGCGGCGCTGTTGCTGCGCTTCAACATAGCGGCTGCAGTGACGGTATTGAGCCACCGGGCGGCGCTGTTGCTGCGCTTCAACATAGCGGCTGCAGTGACGGTATTGAGCCACCGGGCGGCGCTGTTGCTGCGCTTCAACATAGCGGCTGCAGTGACGGTATTGAGCCACCGGGCGGCGCTGTTGCTGCGCTTACGTATAGCGGCTGCAGTGACGGTATTGAGCCACCGGGCGGCGCTGTTGCTGCGCTTCACTATAGCGGCTGCAGTGACGGTATTGAGCCACCGGGCGGCGCTGTTGCTGCGCTTCACTATAGCGGCTGCAGTGACGGTATTGAGCCACCGGGCGGCGCTGTTGCTGCGCTTCACTATAGCGGCTGCAGTGACGGTATTGAGCCACCGGGCGGCGCTGTTGCTGCGCTTCAATATAGCGGCTGCAGTGACGGTATTGAGCCACCGGGCGGCGCTGTTGCTGCGCTTCACTATAGCGGCTGCAGTGACGGTATTGAGCCACCGGGCGGCGCTGTTGTCGCAGCGTTACATTATAGCGGCTGCAGTGACGGTATTGAGCCACCGGGCGGCGCTGTTGCTGCGCTTCAACATAGCGGCTGCAGTGACGGTATTGAGCCACCGGGCGGCGCTGTTGCTGCGCTTCACAATAGCGGCTGCAGTGACGGTATTGAGCCACCGGGCGGCGCTGTTGCTGCGCTTCAACATAGCGGCTGCAGTGACGGTATTGAGCCACCGGGCGGCGCTGTTGCTGCGCTTCAACATAGCGGCTGCAGTGACGGTATTGAGCCACCGGGCGGCGCTGTTGCTGCGCTTCACTATAGCGGCTGCAGTGACGGTATTGAGCCACCGGGCGGCGCTGTTGCTGCGCTACATTATAGCGGCTGCAGTGACGGTATTGAGCCACCGGGCGGCGCTGTTGCTGCGCTTCACTATAGCGGCTGCAGTGACGGTATTGAGCCACCGGGCGGCGCTGTTGCTGCGCTTCAACATAGCGGCTGCAGTGACGGTATTGAGCCACCGGGCGGCGCTGTTGCTGCGCTACATTATAGCGGCTGCAGTGACGGTATTGAGCCACCGGGCGGCGCTGTTGCTGCGCTTCACTATAGCGGCTGCAGTGACGGTATTGAGCCACCGGGCGGCGCTGTTGCTGCGCTTCAATATAGCGGCTGCAGTGACGGTATTGAGCCACCGGGCGGCGCTGTTGCTGCGCTTCAATATAGCGGCTGCAGTGACGGTATTGAGCCACCGGGCGGCGCTGTTGCTGCGCTTCACTATAGCGGCTGCAGTGACGGTATTGAGCCACCGGGCGGCGCTGTTGCTGCGCTTCACTATAGCGGCTGCAGTGACGGTATTGAGCCACCGGGCGGCGCTGTTGCTGCGCTTCACTATAGCGGCTGCAGTGACGGTATTGAGCCACCGGGCGGCGCTGTTGCTGCGCTTCACTATAGCGGCTGCAGTGACGGTATTGAGCCACCGGGCGGCGCTGTTGCTGCGCTTCACTATAGCGGCTGCAGTGACGGTATTGAGCCACCGGGCGGCGCTGTTGCTGCGCTTCAACATAGCGGCTGCAGTGACGGTATTGAGCCACCGGGCGGCGCTGTTGCTGCGCTACACTATAGCGGCTGCAGTGACGGTATTGAGCCACCGGGCGGCGCTGTTGCTGCGCTTCAATATAGCGGCTGCAGTGACGGTATTGAGCCACCGGGCGGCGCTGTTGCTGCGCTTCACTATAGCGGCTGCAGTGACGGTATTGAGCCACCGGGCGGCGCTGTTGCTGCGCTTCAATATAGCGGCTGCAGTGACGGTATTGAGCCACCGGGCGGCGCTGTTGCTGCGCTACACTATAGCGGCTGCAGTGACGGTATTGAGCCACCGGGCGGCGCTGTTGCTGCGCTTCAACATAGCGGCTGCAGTGACGGTATTGAGCCACCGGGCGGCGCTGTTGCTGCGCTTAACTATAGCGGCTGCAGTGACGGTATTGAGCCACCGGGCGGCGCTGTTGCTGCGCTTCAACATAGCGGCTGCAGTGACGGTATTGAGCCACCGGGCGGCGCTGTTGCTGCGCTTCAACATAGCGGCTGCAGTGACGGTATTGAGCCACCGGGCGGCGCTGTTGCTGCGCTTCAACATAGCGGCTGCAGTGACGGTATTGAGCCACCGGGCGGCGCTGTTGCTGCGCTACATTATAGCGGCTGCAGTGACGGTATTGAGCCACCGGGCGGCGCTGTTGCTGCGCTTCACTATAGCGGCTGCAGTGACGGTATTGAGCCACCGGGCGGCGCTGTTGCTGCGCTTCAACATAGCGGCTGCAGTGACGGTATTGAGCCACCGGGCGGCGCTGTTGCTGCACTTCACAATAGCGGCAGCAGTGACGGTATTGAGCCACCGGGCGGCGCTGTTGCTGCGCTTCAATATAGCGGCTGCAGTGACGGTATTGAGCCACCGGGCGGCGCTGTTGCTGCGCTTCACTATAGCGGCTGCAGTGACGGTATTGAGCCACCGGGCGGCGCTGTTGTCGCAGCGCTACGCTATAGCGGCTGCAGTGACGGTATTGAGCCACCGGGCGGCGCTGTTGCTGCGCTTCAACATAGCGGCTGCAGTGACGGTATTGAGCCACCGGGCGGCGCTGTTGCTGCGCTTCACAATAGCGGCTGCAGTGACGGTATTGAGCCACCGGGCGGCGCTGTTGCTGCGCTTCAACATAGCGGCTGCAGTGACGGTATTGAGCCACCGGGCGGCGCTGTTGCTGCGCTTCAACATAGCGGCTGCAGTGACGGTATTGAGCCACCGGGCGGCGCTGTTGCTGCGCTTCACTATAGCGGCTGCAGTGACGGTATTGAGCCACCGGGCGGCGCTGTTGCTGCGCTACACTATAGCGGCTGCAGTGACGGTATTGAGCCACCGGGCGGCGCTGTTGCTGCGCTTCAACATAGCGGCTGCAGTGACGGTATTGAGCCACCGGGCGGCGCTGTTGCTGCGCTTCAACATAGCGGCTGCAGTGACGGTATTGAGCCACCGGGCGGCGCTGTTGCTGCGCTACACTATAGCGGCTGCAGTGACGGTATTGAGCCACCGGGCGGCGCTGTTGCTGCGCTTCACTATAGCGGCTGCAGTGACGGTATTGAGCCACCGGGCGGCGCTGTTGCTGCGCTTCAATATAGCGGCTGCAGTGACGGTATTGAGCCACCGGGCGGCGCTGTTGCTGCGCTTCAATATAGCGGCTGCAGTGACGGTATTGAGCCACCGGGCGGCGCTGTTGCTGCGCTTCACTATAGCGGCTGCAGTGACGGTATTGAGCCACCGGGCGGCGCTGTTGCTGCGCTTCACTATAGCGGCTGCAGTGACGGTATTGAGCCACCGGGCGGCGCTGTTGCTGCGCTTCACTATAGCGGCTGCAGTGACGGTATTGAGCCACCGGGCGGCGCTGTTGCTGCGCTTCACTATAGCGGCTGCAGTGACGGTATTGAGCCACCGGGCGGCGCTGTTGCTGCGCTTCACTATAGCGGCTGCAGTGACGGTATTGAGCCACCGGGCGGCGCTGTTGCTGCGCTTCAACATAGCGGCTGCAGTGACGGTATTGAGCCACCGGGCGGCGCTGTTGCTGCGCTACACTATAGCGGCTGCAGTGACGGTATTGAGCCACCGGGCGGCGCTGTTGCTGCGCTTCAATATAGCGGCTGCAGTGACGGTATTGAGCCACCGGGCGGCGCTGTTGCTGCGCTTCACTATAGCGGCTGCAGTGACGGTATAGAGCCACCGGGCGGCGCTGTTGTCCAGCTCTACATTATAGCGGCTGCAGTGACGGTATTGAGCCACCGGGCGGCGCTGTTGCTGCGCTTCAACATAGCGGCTGCAGTGACGGTATTGAGCCACCGGGCGGCGCTGTTGCTGCGCTTCAACATAGCGGCTGCAGTGACGGTATTGAGCCACCGGGCGGCGCTGTTGCTGCGCTTCAACATAGCGGCTGCAGTGACGGTATTGAGCCACCGGGCGGCGCTGTTGCTGCGCTTCAACATAGCGGCTGCAGTGACGGTATTGAGCCACCGGGCGGCGCTGTTGCTGCGCTTCACTATAGCGGCTGCAGTGACGGTATTGAGCCACCGGGCGGCGCTGTTGCTGCGCTTCAACATAGCGGCTGCAGTGACGGTATTGAGCCACCGGGCGGCGCTGTTGCTGCGCTACACTATAGCGGCTGCAGTGACGGTATTGAGCCACCGGGCGGCGCTGTTGCTGCGCTTCAACATAGCGGCTGCAGTGACGGTATTGAGCCACCGGGCGGCGCTGTTGCTGCGCTTCAACATAGCGGCTGCAGTGACGGTATTGAGCCACCGGGCGGCGCTGTTGCTGCGCTTCAACATAGCGGCTGCAGTGACGGTATTGAGCCACCGGGCGGCGCTGTTGCTGCGCTTCACTATAGCGGCTGCAGTGACGGTATTGAGCCACCGGGCGGCGCTGTTGCTGCGCTTCAATATAGCGGCTGCAGTGACGGTATTGAGCCACCGGGCGGCGCTGTTGCTGCGCTTCAATATAGCGGCTGCAGTGACGGTATTGAGCCACCGGGCGGCGCTGTTGCTGCGCTTCACTATAGCGGCTGCAGTGACGGTATTGAGCCACCGGGCGGCGCTGTTGCTGCGCTACACTATAGCGGCTGCAGTGACGGTATTGAGCCACCGGGCGGCGCTGTTGCTGCGCTACACTATAGCGGCTGCAGTGACGGTATTGAGCCACCGGGCGGCGCTGTTGCTGCGCTTCACTATAGCGGCTGCAGTGACGGTATTGAGCCACCGGGCGGCGCTGTTGCTGCGCTTCAATATAGCGGCTGCAGTGACGGTATTGAGCCACCGGGCGGCGCTGTTGCTGCGCTTCACTATAGCGGCTGCAGTGACGGTATTGAGCCACCGGGCGGCGCTGTTGCTGCGCTACACTATAGCGGCTGCAGTGACGGTATTGAGCCACCGGGCGGCGCTGTTGCTGCGCTTCAACATAGCGGCTGCACTGACGGTATTGAGCCACCGGGCGGCGCTGTTGCTGCGCTTCACCATAGCGGCTGCAGTGACGGTATTGAGCCACCGGGCGGCGCTGTTGCTGCGCTTCAATATAGCGGCTGCAGTGACGGTATTGAGCCACCGGGCGGCGCTGTTGCTGCGCTTCACTATAGCGGCTGCAGTGACGGTATTGAGCCACCGGGCGGCGCTGTTGCTGCGCTTCAACATAGCGGCTGCACTGACGGTATTGAGCCACCGGGCGGCGCTGTTGCTGCGCTTCAATATAGCGGCTGCAGTGACGGTATTGAGCCACCGGGCGGCGCTGTTGCTGCGCTTCACTATAGCGGCTGCAGTGACGGTATTGAGCCACCGGGCGGCGCTGTTGCTGCGCTTCAATATAGCGGCTGCAGTGACGGTATTGAGCCACCGGGCGGCGCTGTTGCTGCGCTTCAATATAGCGGCTGCAGTGACGGTATTGAGCCACCGGGCGGCGCTGTTGCTGCGCTTCACTATAGCGGCTGCAGTGACGGTATTGAGCCACCGGGCGGCGCTGTTGCTGCGCTACATTATAGCGGCTGCAGTGACGGTATTGAGCCACCGGGCGGCGCTGTTGCTGCGCTTCAATATAGCGGCTGCAGTGACGGTATTGAGCCACCGGGCGGCGCTGTTGCTGCGCTTCAACATAGCGGCTGCAGTGACGGTATTGAGCCACCGGGCGGCGCTGTTGCTGCGCTACACTATAGCGGCTGCAGTGACGGTATTGAGCCACCGGGCGGCGCTGTTGCTGCGCTTCAATATAGCGGCTGCAGTGACGGTATTGAGCCACCGGGCGGCGCTGTTGCTGCGCTACACTATAGCGGCTGCAGTGACGGTATTGAGCCACCGGGCGGCGCTGTTGCTGCGCTTCAATATAGCGGCTGCAGTGACGGTATTGAGCCACCGGGCGGCGCTGTTGCTGCGCTACACTATAGCGGCTGCAGTGACGGTATTGAGCCACCGGGCGGCGCTGTTGCTGCGCTTCACTATAGCGGCTGCAGTGACGGTATTGAGCCACCGGGCGGCGCTGTTGCTGCGCTTCAATATAGCGGCTGCAGTGACGGTATTGAGCCACCGGGCGGCGCTGTTGCTGCGCTTCACTATAGCGGCTGCAGTGACGGTATTGAGCCACCGGGCGGCGCTGTTGCTGCGCTTCACTATAGCGGCTGCAGTGACGGTATTGAGCCACCGGGCGGCGCTGTTGCTGCGCTTCACTATAGCGGCTGCAGTGACGGTATTGAGCCACCGGGCGGCGCTGTTGCTGCGCTTCAACATAGCGGCTGCAGTGACGGTATTGAGCCACCGGGCGGCGCTGTTGCTGCGCTACACTATAGCGGCTGCAGTGACGGTATTGAGCCACCGGGCGGCGCTGTTGCTGCGCTTCAATATAGCGGCTGCAGTGACGGTATTGAGCCACCGGGCGGCGCTGTTGCTGCGCTTCACTATAGCGGCTGCAGTGACGGTATTGAGCCACCGGGCGGCGCTGTTGCTGCGCTTCATTATAGCGGCTGCAGTGACGGTATTGAGCCACCGGGCGGCGCTGTTGCTGCGCTTCAATATAGCGGCTGCAGTGACGGTATTGAGCCACCGGGCGGCGCTGTTGCTGCGCTTCAACATAGCGGCTGCAGTGACGGTATTGAGCCACCGGGCGGCGCTGTTGCTGCGCTACATTATAGCGGCTGCAGTGACGGTATTGAGCCACCGGGCGGCGCTGTTGCTGCGCTTCAATATAGCGGCTGCAGTGACGGTATTGAGCCACCGGGCGGCGCTGTTGCTGCGCTACACTATAGCGGCTGCAGTGACGGTATTGAGCCACCGGGCGGCGCTGTTGCTGCGCTTCAATATAGCGGCTGCAGTGACGGTATTGAGCCACCGGGCGGCGCTGTTGCTGCGCTACACTATAGCGGCTGCAGTGACGGTATTGAGCCACCGGGCGGCGCTGTTGCTGCGCTTCACAATAGCGGCTGCAGTGACGGTATTGAGCCACCGGGCGGCGCTGTTGCTGCGCTTCAATATAGCGGCTGCAGTGACGGTATTGAGCCACCGGGCGGCGCTGTTGCTGCGCTTCACTATAGCGGCTGCAGTGACGGTATTGAGCCACCGGGCGGCGCTGTTGCTGCGCTTCACTATAGCGGCTGCAGTGACGGTATTGAGCCACCGGGCGGCGCTGTTGCTGCGCTTCACTATAGCGGCTGCAGTGACGGTATTGAGCCACCGGGCGGCGCTGTTGCTGCGCTTCAACATAGCGGCTGCAGTGACGGTATTGAGCCACCGGGCGGCGCTGTTGCTGCGCTACACTATAGCGGCTGCAGTGACGGTATTGAGCCACCGGGCGGCGCTGTTGCTGCGCTTCAATATAGCGGCTGCAGTGACGGTATTGAGCCACCGGGCGGCGCTGTTGCTGCGCTTCACTATAGCGGCTGCAGTGACGGTATTGAGCCACCGGGCGGCGCTGTTGCTGCGCTACATTATAGCGGCTGCAGTGACGGTATTGAGCCACCGGGCGGCGCTGTTGCTGCGCTTCAACATAGCGGCTGCAGTGACGGTATTGAGCCACCGGGCGGCGCTGTTGCTGCGCTTCACTATAGCGGCTGCAGTGACGGTATTGAGCCACCGGGCGGCGCTGTTGCTGCGCTTCAATTAGCGGCTGCAGTGACGGTATTGAGCCACCGGGCGGCGCTGTTGCTGCGCTTCAATATAGCGGCTGCAGTGACGGTATTGAGCCACCGGGCGGCGCTGTTGCTGCGCTTCACTATAGCGGCTGCAGTGACGGTATTGAGCCACCGGGCGGCGCTGTTGCTGCGCTTATAGCGGCTGCAGTGACGGTATTGAGCCACCGGGCGGCGCTGTTGCTGCGCTTCACTATAGCGGCTGCAGTGACGGTATTGAGCCACCGGGCGGCGCTGTTGCTGCGCTTCAACATAGCGGTGCTGCACTGGGGGGCGGGCGCATCTATTGAGCCACCGGGCGGCGCTGTTGCGGCGCTGCTGCAGTGACGGTATTGAGCCACCGGGCGGCGCTGTTGCTGCGCTTCACTATAGCGGCTGCAGTGACGGTATTGAGCCACCGGGCGGCGCTGTTGCTGCGCTTCACTATAGCGGCTGCAGTGACGGTATTGAGCCACCGGGCGGCGCTGTTGCTGCGCTTCAATATAGCGGCTGCAGTGACGGTATTGAGCCACCGGGCGGCGCTGTTGCTGCGCTTCAACATAGCGGCTGCAGTGACGGTATTGAGCCACCGGGCGGCGCTGTTGCTGCGCTTCAACATAGCGGCTGCAGTGACGGTATTGAGCCCCCGGGCGGCGCTGTTGCTGCGCTTAACTATAGCGGCTGCAGTGACGGTATTGAGCCACCGGGCGGCGCTGTTGCTGCGCTTCAACATAGCGGCTGCAGTGACGGTATTGAGCCACCGGGCGGCGCTGTTGCTGCGCTTCAACCTAGCGGCTGCACTGACGGTATTGAGCCACCGGGCGGCGCTGTTGCTGCGCTACGTTATAGCGGCTGCAGTGACGGTATTGAGCCACCGGGCGGCGCTGTTGCTGCGCTTCAATATAGCGGCTGCAGTGACGGTATTGAGCCACCGGGCGGCGCTGTTGCTGCGCTTCAACATAGCGGCTGCAGTGACGGTATTGAGCCACCGGGCGGCGCTGTTGCTGCGCTTCAACATAGCGGCTGCAGTGACGGTATTGAGCCACCGGGCGGCGCTGTTGCTGCGCTTCAACATAGCGGCTGCAGTGACGGTATTGAGCCACCGGGCGGCGCTGTTGCTGCGCTTCAACATAGCGGCTGCAGTGACGGTATTGAGCCACCGGGCGGCGCTGTTGCTGCGCTTCAACATAGCGGCTGCAGTGACGGTATTGAGCCACCGGGCGGCGCTGTTGCTGCGCTACGTTTTAGCGGCTGCAGTGACGGTATTGAGCCACCGGGCGGCGCTGTTGCTGCGCTTCACAATAGCGGCTGCAGTGACGGTATTGAGCCACCGGCCGGCGCTGTTGCTGCGCTTCAACATAGCGGCTGCAGTGACGGTATTGAGCCACCGGGCGGCGCTGTTGCTACAGCTTTACAATAGCGGCTGCAGTGACGGTATTGAGCCACCGGGCGGCGCTGTTGCTGCGCTTCAATCAAGCGGCTGCAGTGACGGTATTGAGCCACCGCGCGGCGCTGTTGCTGCGCTTCACTATAGCGGCTGCAATGACGGTATTGAGCCACCGGCGGCGCTGTTGTCGCAGGGTTACGTTATAGCGGCTGCAGTGAAGGTATTGAGCCAACGTGCGGCGCTGTTGCTGCGCTTGAACATAGCGGCTGCAATGACGGTATTGAGCCACGGGCGGCGCTGTTGCTGCGCTTCACAATAGCGGCTGCAGTGACGGTATTGAGCCACGGGCGGCGCTGTTGCTGCGCTTCAACATAGCGGCTGCAGTGACGGTATTGAGCCACCG
>NW_024704995.1:0-54260 GCF_018977255.1 Callorhinchus milii
AGCAATAAAACACCACTGTTATACACGTGAGAAAGCATTCTGCAGGTGATAGGGTTTCTTGGTGAGTCCATCATCGTTAACAAGGTAGATTCACAAATCAGCCCACAAACTAGTGCAGCCATTAACGTAAACCATGGCACAAAATGAGCATTGCTTTTCGCTTTAAAACCCATTACACTCGTAACCACGCGAGCTAATGGAATTACAAGATTGCTTTTTTTGTAAACGAGACTTGATATCTTGAGCATGACAAGTTAAACGATGAATTTTTATCCAATAAGGTAGAATACGTGAGTAATGACCTTCAAATTGTATGACCATCTTTCAATGCACGTGCGTATGTGTCTAATGCCTTTGAAAATGTCTGTGTGAATAAGACCGATGCTCCCTGAACGTCATTTTAATCGATACACGACATTTGACATTCTTGCCGTTTGACTCCTTAATCCTAAGAAAATGGAATACATAATGCTGTTTATAATGCAACATTTAATGAGAACTTAAACAATCAATACGCTTCGCTGGTTTATCTATCCACTTTTAAATTAAAGAACACTTTTCAGGACAGGGGAATTTTTTCCCACGGAACAACCGAGACTGACCTCCTACAAAGTGGCACTACTCGATACATTTCATCGACCTCAGAGGAATGATGAAGCCGAGTCGACACCCGACTAGAATATGAACTCGTAGCTTGAACGAGCTTGTTAAGAAGATTGGTTTATTTCGCTGATTTAATCGACGAAATGTAACACTCAGTCTCTTCTTGTTTGTGGTCGATTACTGAGGTCCCTTCTTTTTTAAAATGGCGGCTGGCCCGTACAAACAGCAGCCAGTGTGACATGGCTCGGGGAATCATATGAGCTATAAAGCTCTTTGTTCACAGATGGCCAGTCGGGCGGGTCAGAAAGTTACAACAAAACAAACAGTACACAATGACACCAGGAGTGCTAATGTATCATCAAAGATGATGTTGATGATGATAACGTCGCAAATCCTCCTCCATCACATCCCGTTCAGCGGAACATGTGACAACGTAGTTGAGACTTCTCCCCCAGCTATTCGTCTGTTGTCCGATTACTTCAATAATCCAACCAACACAAGGCGATTAAACAATTGGAGAGCCCGGCTCGTGCTCGCAGCCTTCCAGCTGCAATGCAAGCACCCTCAACCACAGTGCCACCCAGCCAAATTATTATGTATTATATAAATCCAAGCATATTTAATTCCAGGAGTGACATAATGGGCCTTCAAACGGCGTTACCAGTAATTTAATGTATAATCATTTGATTTTCCATGCTCTGGAAAGCTCGCTAGCTGTCGGGACAGCTTGTTCAGTATTTTTTGTTGTTGTACCCATTACTCAGTTTAACATAATAGAGGTGTTTTGGGTTAGATCGCGTAAATATAAAATGTGTCGTTAAAACCCGCCACCACCCGACACAGCCAACTGATAAGGGTTGTCACGTAAACAGAACTTGCCAATTCGTCACTAGTACAGCACACCGGTGTGTTGGAGAGCCAAGCCACAAATTTACAATCTAAAGTACGACGTTTCGCCAGTAATTTCAACTAGCTTCATCAGGCGACAGCCAGATTTGTGGAGAAGTCTTAATGTTTCGTTCCACATATAGAGTTGTAGATGTGGTGACCACGCTTCTGAGCTCTTGTGCCATGTGGGGGGAGGGTAAACTGAGCCAACGTACATTATGCATTATGCGAGCCCTTTGAACTTGTCCTTCCTGCCTATTGTGTAATCCCTATTGAAGTACGCTGTCCTTTGTATGCATGCATTTAAATCATGTATTATTTAATGATTCGCTTCCACGCAGCACTAAGGCGGTAGCTATCCGAACGGTTAAAGTTTGTTGTAGTTATTTCAATTTCGATAGATTGTCTAATTAGTCTTGGCCAGTAGCAGCTAGTTTTGGACAGAACTTCAACATTATCAAAATCAATTGAGTGTTCTTGTCGGCACGCATGTTCTGCTACTGCTGACAGTTGTATTTGGGAGAATGTAATATTTCTCTGATGTTCTCTTAGTCTCGTGCTGATCATTCGTCCTGTTTGCCCAACATAACATTTACCACACGTGCAGCTAATCCTGTACACACCTTCTGTTGATAGCTTTGGTAAAACATATTTTGTACCAGATATTAAATTTCTGTATTTTATGTACCGTGCCAAATCTGACCCGGAAGTTTTGTTATTATTATCATTACTTAGTTTGGAATTTTTATATCACGCGATAAGAGGAGCCAGGCTGCCCCGAGAGAACCCATTCGCACGACGACGAAAATACAAAAACTCGTGCACACTCCTCACGTACAGGCTAGAAACACTTTGTCTGCGCTGCTGACTGCAGGCAGCAAGAGGCTTGACCGCACCTCCGGGTCACTTCGTCGAAAGAAGCAACAATCACGTACCACGTGCACAGTGAGCGGCGCAGCTGTAAAATGGTTTTCTTGGCACAAATATAACAATCCCTTGACGAAATGCCGAGGCTTAAATGCATTACATGCAATTATCGAATGTTTACCACGGGTCCCGTGTGGTCATTGCATTTATCCAGAGAGCTCCTCAGTGCGGTATCTATTTAGAAGACTCATTACGAAATCAATTTGTATTAAACGGCGCAATTGCCAAAGGGTAAAGTAAAGTAATTTTGCTTGTTGCTTTTGTGACCGGTGGGAGCACTTTAGTGTTGTTCGGTCGCCAATTTTATTACACTTGTGTCTTCACACGAAAACAGGGACGACCGCGAAAGCCGCAAAACACAACGTGGAAACGTTACGTAATCTCCCATGGAATATCTATCACATTGTGTCATTACAGCGTTTGCAAGAATAAGCAACTCTTTAATTGTGCCATGAACCATAATTCCCTGCTCCAACAAGCATGGAATGGTGCTCACCTCATATGGCAGCTCTGAGACGTCGGTAAAAATCAACATTCCTATGAGAGGAGCCAGCTGTCACTAATAGAACGACTGCAGACTGACCACAAAATAGTGAATCATGTATTGACCCTGGAGGGATGATTGGCCGAGTCATCTGATAAACAGGATTCTAACTCGTATAAAATCTATATATTTGAAAGATGATGATTCCATGGTGCACCTCCGACTAGCAAGGTTGGCTACGTACGGTGCTAAAGAAGTTCAACATATACACACGCACAGGTAATTGCAAGCACATTGGACATGCAATGTAGAGGTCAATGGCACGATCTCCGGGCACGGCAGTTTAAATAATTGTGCAAGTTTATTAACTCCCGCCATCGGCAGTATATCAGTGGGTCACGTGTGGTGGGGTAAAATATGGGTACTCTCACCATCTTCCAAGATGTCTGTCCAGCATAAAATAGGATGCCAAATACATTCTAGAGGGGATATTCCGAGCTCCCTCAAGCGGAGGCTCTTCAAAAGTAAAATAAAAAAAATTATTATAAAATAAAAATAATTGTATTTTACCAGGTAGCCACTGAGCCAAATAGTTGTTTTTCAGAAGCGACCTCGCCACAAATAATAGCTCAACCAAGTGGCTTATCATGTGGAAATCTATAGCAGCCAAATACTCGAACGCATGTTTTTGAATGTGGAGGAAAACTCGGAGGACCCGGAGAAAAATCCACGTGACCACACGGGGAGAATGTGCGAACTCCAAATATACAGGCGTCTGGGTCAGGATCGAACCCACGACGTCCTGTATACAAAGCGAGGTAGTCAACATCTCGCCACCTGCCAGCAGTGACATTAACAAGCAATTGAAGGGCTGCACACGTACCTTTTATCTATGTGCAAATGACAAATATGGAAGTAATATTAACTGTTTTTGCATAATGGTGATATTAAGCCGGTTGTGAATATCACGTGTGCTTCTATTTCTGCAAGGGACACAGCTTAATTCCACATGTATTCACCAATTTACATTCACCACTGCATACAAACCTATTGTGCATTCACTATTACATGGAATTGTAATAAAACTTATCTTAATCAAGGGTAAAAAAAACATTGTTTTTAATTCGTGGTTGGATAATATTATAATACTGTACATCTCTGATTTTGACAAGTCTGCTATTAAACACATGATTGAAAAATGATAATACTTAGAAATATTAATTTAAAAACAACATTGACAACTCATATATGTTAATATGCCATTACTAACGTGTTGTATCTGTGTTGTTCTTTCTTTCGCTACCTCCACAGTGTTTGAACTCAGAGACATGGGTCACAATCAGTTGGAGACGCAGGGAAATAAACAGGTACCTTTTACACCTGCCAGTATTTGTTATCATTACCATGAGCCATTGTCTATTCACGACTGGATGAAAGTCTCCCCATGTTGTCGTCATCCCTCATGGACCTAGGATGCCACAGTCCATCGCACTCGTGCGTATGAACTCATCTCTCATCCTCCCAGCGGCTTTTGACTAACCATCGAACAAAGATGACCACTGCATCGCGCACTTTCAGATGCGCTTGTGTGGCCGTCTGAATCGCTCTGCCTACTGATGTTAGAAAGCGACGAGGGCTATGCACTTTTAAATCTAGGTTGCAAAATCATTTCCTGAAAACTGCTTTTTGTGTTAAGTTTGTTGTCCTTCTCCCGCACATCCGATTAGCACGTTTGGCTACGTACGGTGCAAAATAATTTTAACAAACATACATACATCTCCTTGATACATTTCCGTGATACTCATCCTCTTGAGCAAGTTCTCTACATCGGCTGCCATTCTATCACTCGTTTTGTCCGTCGGCAAATCATTCCTTCTCGTAGTGTGTCCTGCCAAGGCTCGCTTATTTTCATTTGCGTTCACTCTTCCAATTCTGTATCCATGAATTTAGTGTGACACATCAGTATTTAGTTGGCTGACAGCAGACAAATAATAGACTGAGTCGAGCATTGCCTGTAATTCGAACTTGTAACCTTCCAATTGTCGCAATTTTCCGAATGCAGCCACGCACTCTAACCAGCTTGTACCCCGGCTGCATATAACATGGGCCCTACATACATATAACATTGGCCCAATATACAGCAGCCTCACTTGGAAATCTGTTACCATTAGGTTGTGGTATAAAAGAGATGTAGGGCCTTCATTGACAATTACAATCTAGATAAGAATATTGTTGACATTGCAGGGGCTCTTTATTTTAAAACATCAAGGTGCAACCCAAAAGTAGACAGCTCATACTTTGCAGAAACTTATCAAGACTCGCTCAGACCGACTTGAGTTTGCCGCTTTGGAATTAGGCAAAAATATGTTAAAAGTGACTTTAATGAGCGCTCATATGACGGTTGTGCATTCTAAACTTTTTAATAAAAAAAATTATGTTGTGACGTCCCAACAGCATGTCCCATGGTAGCTTCTAGTTTTTTAAATCCGCTATTAAATCCTTTATATTAAGTTCACTTGCGTGCTTGCATGCTTGCTTGCTTGCTTAGGACCGTGCAAATCTTTCGGTCGTTTTTTAACCCACTTCCCGTGATCCAGTCGAGCTGACATGTTGCACACAGACTCGTTGTGCGTGACAATTCATTTTCGTGAAAAACATTCTAAAATTTTACACTGTTTAGGGATTTTTTTTAAATATTTAATTACCAATTGCTTAATGGTGGCAGACAATCATCTGACCCATAGGTGGCAGCCATCTCAAGCCAGAGGACGAGAGGACTCTAGCCGCCCCGATGCCACGCATATAAAGGATTTATAGTGAAAAACTTTGTTTTTACGGGTTTACTTGTATTAAGTTCGCTTGCTTGCTTGCGTGCTTGCATGCTTGCTTGCTTGCTTACGACCGTGCAAATCTTTCGGTCGTTTTTTAATCCACTTCCCGTGATCCAATCGAGCTGACATTTTGCACACAGACTCGTTGTGCGAGACAATTAATGTTCGTGAAAAAAAAATTCCAAAATTTTACCCTGTTTAGGGAAAACAAATTAAATATTTCATTACCAATTGCTTAATACTGGCAGACAATCATCTGACCCATAGGTGGCAGCCATCTCAAGCCAGAGGACGAGAGGACTCTAGCCGCCACGCATATAAAGGATTTATAGTGAAAAACTTTGTTTTTACGGGTTATACTTGTATAATTAAGAAAGCTTGTAACTCATGTCATACAGCCCAAAACAGTCAGCCTAGTTAATCCTACTGAATGAGTAGCTATCCCCATGTGTTTTTGTTGCAAGACACTATGTCCAACGTTTATTCCAGGTCCTGGTAGCTTCTTCAGGAAGTGAATTTAAAAAACTCCCAGCACACGGAGCAAAACTCTTGGACATCATTTCAAACAAAAAGTGGTACAACCCAAAAACACATCAGAGAGCTACGAAGCCTCAGCATTCAGCAATCAGATAACAGCTGCTCACGTTGCATTTTTTATATTTTGCCAAGGAAGGGGGCACCGAAATTCCGCAGACAGAAGCCCCAAACGCAGTACTCACGGGTTGGTTGAAACTGAGAGAAATTAACATAGCGACTGCGAGCGGGAGCACGACATTCGTTTAAGTGTAAGGGAAGTGAAAGGAACAAAAGTGAAGGGGGGTTGAGAAAATGTGTGGGGGACGTTGCATCTTTCTTAAAACCTGCCGCCCCCGCTCCCCCCTCCCCCCGCGCGCCACGCCGTCCGAGCAGTCGTCTCAGCTGCTGACCTTCATGGATCAGATTTGGAGCTTCCTCCAGAAGCGGCGGCTGCTGGAGATACCGAAGAGGCGGAGGCCGCCGTACATCCTCAAGCGAGACTACGGCACGTGGAACCCCAAGCGGCCGTACATCCTGCGCCGAGACGCCGGCGGCATCGGCGCCAGCGACGAGGAGGGCCCCGAGGCGCGAGGCAGCCAGGAGTGCCAGGAGTGGCACCAGAAGGGATACGACCTCATGAAGACGCTGTGCAAATGGAGGGGTTTCTAAAATAACAACTCGCACGAATTCAAACCACCGTCCTGTCCGTCCGTGGTGTACTGCTGTCCGTAACGCGTTCCTCACTATGATGTTTGTCACGGATTATACTTTAAGGCTTGGAAACCAGGACACTGGATTCTCAGAAGCAAGCGATCACTGTGCAGTGAAATGTCGTTATGACGCATGTATAGGGACCCTGTATTGTACAACTTTACAATGCAAATACTTTAGTAATTGCTATCTGTTTTAAACTTCTCAACCTGACTAATTCGTATTTTTGTTTGCCTTGGATTGACTAATACACTCAAGAGAAAGTAAATTGGTCCAAAGCGCTACTTGTGCTATGATGTATGTTGAACTTCTTTCGCACCGTACATAGGCAACCGTGCTAATCGGAGGTGCCGGGGAAGGACAACAACCTAAACACAAAAAAAATATGTGGCAGAGTGTTGCATGATGGGTCGTCACAAATAGCATGGACACGGGGATCACAAAGCAACACCAGACGACTTGGCAGCAGGGCCATGCTAGTGATGTTGACTCCCTCGCCTGGTATGTAGGAGGTTGTGGGTTCGATCACGAACTTGACGCCTATATATTTGGAGTTTGCATGTTCTCCCCGTGATCGTGTGGATTTTTTCTCCAGGTCCTCCGGTGTTTCCCTCCTTATTTAGAAACATGCGTTTCTAGTATTTGGCTGCAATACATTTCCAGGCAATAAGCCACTTCATTGAGATATCGTTTGTGGCCAGGTGGCTTCTGAGAAAAGCGATATAGCTCAGTGGGACTTACCTGGTAAAGTAAAAATAGGATCCATATTCTTAGGTTTTTTCGGTAAAGTCACGTAGGTAAAAACATCAAAATTAATGAAAATAAAATAAAATAAAACAAAAAATCACGACGTTTCGGAGGCAACACAAGTCTCCGTCATCAGGTGGGACCGTCACAGCCGAATTAGCTGTATCAAGTGAGGCAATGATTCAAGATGTAATCCCTTATAATCAAGTTGAAGGGGGGGAGGAGAGGGGGGGGAGCTCATCAGAATGTGGTAACCTACGTGACTTTACCGAAAAAACCTAAGAATATGAATCCTTGCAGTCACGAAAGCTTCAAATCTAGAAAAAAAAATAGGATCGTTTAATATTTATAATGAATAGGCCATAATTTGCAGCAATCAGTTACACTAATGATCATAGCTTCAAAATTACATTAATCTGAAACGCACGTTCATGTAAATTACTTTAGTTTGATAAAAAAAAAATTTACGTTATATATCGTAAATATGCTGGGGATGTTTTTTTTAATATATATATAGTATACGTCAATGTAAAGAGTATGTTAATCTTTGTGTGGCATTATAACGAGATTTCACTGTGTTGGGCAGCATCAAGAGGAGTTACTTTTTATGTTTTCCTTATTTATTGATTAGCAAGGTAGTTAGGTGGTCAAGGAAAGCAATGCCTGCAACCCAAGCACTGAGCGAGCATTGCTGAAATCCCTGGTCTCACCAAAACTGACCACCGAGTATCCTGGAATGTAGCTAAAGTAACTTGGTCTCTGGTTTGACAAACATAACTTCGGTATAGTTGATGATTTTAAAAAACAAATATATGCGTTATGCTGTATCTACAGATGAACCTTATGGCGGGACCCTGGGGTCCCGAATACACGGAAGTCAAAATCTTAATTAATTTATTTTTGGCAACTCTGTCCCACCGTGCACATAAACGCCGCGACCCACCTGGCACGGATCATTCTGTTGTCGTGTCGTCCAAGCACAGCGAGGATGAATGCGCAGAAGATACAAAACTTTGATTAGCGCATCGTGCAGAGCTCACCGAGAGTAATAGATTCCCGTATCGTTCGCCTTCAACAGACATCAAATTATGTCGCAATGCAGTTTTTGCGAGAGCCGGTGGCTTATGGGACCCCGGGGTCCCGCCATAAGGTTCATATGTGGATCAGTATTTATTCAGTTTTATAGATTTATGATTTTTTTACGAGAAAATAAATCTGGCCTTTTAAAATAGGTGCCTGCATTTGATACACTGCTGTGGATTTCATTGGATGATAGGCTAAGAAACAAGAGGAGGTTACAATGGAATGGGGTAGATGTACAGGGTGAAGTAGGATAGGTTACCATGAGATTTGAAGTGGCCTTTCAAAGGCTGGCAAAAAAAGTAGAAAGTCTGCAAACAGACAGATGGTGTGAGTGACAGTGTAAGAGGAGGCATTCAAATTCAAGTGGTCAACTGTGCAAGAGTGGAGGGAATCAAGCAGAAGGAAAGAAGTGAAGGTGATGTGTGGTGACGTCAAAGGCATCAGCAGCGATTACCTCTAAACCCTACTATGTCCTTGTGTACTTACCTTTGTAAAGTGTTAACGTTGGTAGTTTGTGATTCTTAATTTTAAAAAAAACACGCTTGAAGGTAATTGCGCCATGAAAAACGCAACCAACTTCCCCGGCATTGTGTTCACGAATCGAAACTAAATTTCTCCGAAGCAAATGCAAATCAAGCCAATCTGTAACCTTGCCTCCCTGAGAATCCAGGTGTTAGGTTTTCGTAGTGCTCTTGAACAGCTGAAATTATCCACCACATTTGTTTCATAGTGAGTTTTGTTATGCCGCATGAAGAAAAAAAAATAACATTACAAAAAGTCATTCCAAATGTATTGCTTAATTTGTTTGGCACATGCAGTGGTACCTCAAGTATGGCGGCTGGTTATAATTAGCAAAAGTCGTGCATTCATTTGTTGACTTCCTCTGTGTAGCGGAAACCGGGTTTGGCTTTATCTTCCTGTTTGCGTCTCACAGAGCCTTTAATCCCTGCACGTGGTCACCTATGGTGTCGTCAGCCTCCACTACCCACCTGCTCACATCGAGTTATCATGCCTGCCTCTTGGCCTCTCTCACACAGTTATCTCATGGCCTTACATCTTCTCCAACAATCTCCCAGTTTCTGACGTGTAGTTAAACATTGCTTTTAAAACGGGTTTATGTATGTATGTTGAATTTCTTTCGGAACGTACGTAACCTACCGTGCTAATCAGAGGCGCAAGCAGAAGGGATCAGTTTAAGGTTACATTCTTTTGGATATCAATTTCAGATTTCATTTCATGCCTTCATAATAACTTCCATCATTTATGAACTACATTTGTTTATTTTAATACATGTTCATCGGTGAATAAAATGTTGAATCGTACATTTCGAGCTGTAAAATAATACATTTAATTTGATTTATAGTTGAGTTTCTATGTTTTTATGTATAATTTAAGCAAAAGTGATGCCATGTGAAGAACATATTGGCGGAACGGAAAAGACGCCATTGAAGTGACGTCACTTCCTCTGATATCACGTTTTGGAATTCGGAATTTTGTATCGAAGCCCAATTTTTTTTTATTTTTCAAATTAATCACCAGCAAGGAACATATCCCTTGTATACAGCACGGTATTTCATTGCATCGTGATTTGTATGTGTCACGTATATTTTAATCATTAGGATGACCTGAGTCTCAAGAAGGTCCTGCAAGGGATTTTGAGCCAACTTCTTGGGTATTTTTTTAAATCAGGAAAAACACAAAGTGGCCAGAGAAAACCCACATGCATGAGAGGAGAGTCAAACCTACGTTGTTTCCTCCCTTCTACATCCACCTTATTGCCATGCAAATTATCTCTATCTTTACCTGATCCATCAAACTTGTATTCAAGCCACCAAGACCCCTGTCCCATACTTTTTTTATGAGGTATTACTGCAAATATGAATATATTCATTTTATTTCATATCATACAGTACAGTGCATATGTGGTTTTCTCAAAGTGGAAATATAGAGTGACATATCTTTTGATCAGAAATAAATTCCTGAAAGCTAGTAATATAGAGTAATATATTTGATTTGTGAATAAAGTGTATAGCTATATTATGTTGTTTATATACATCATACTTTATGCACACCATAGGCATTTAACTCCACGCTAGTGCATACTGCTTAACTGCATACAATACAGTAGTTCGTCTCAGTGCAGTGATGTGCTCGTGTACTGTTAGCACCATTTTACCGCTGTTCAGAGCGATTGAATTCTGGATATACTCGCCTCCACCATAGGAATGTGGAATTTACACAGCTGGCTCAGGGCCACCAAAATGGGGATGAGCACATTTCAGCGACCCCATTCGATTGGCACTTGTGTTGCCACCTGTCCGATGTTTTTACCCACACAGTCGAGGAACTGGCAAGCTGTGTTCGGGTGACATGAATTGATTTGAACCCGAGACCTGCACAGTCTTGACAGACCTAGGGCGACTTAAGAAATATGGCTGGGTTTGGTCCGTGGAAGAGAATGTGCAAACCGTATTTGTAACTCACCACCGCTAAATTGTGTTGCCCAAAAGAATAACTACGTTGCGGACACGAGCAAGAGTCCAAAATTGGCACCGTTATAAACACTACAGAAACTGTAAGTGCGTGCCCATCCCACTACAACATATTACTTTGTTGCACAATAAAACATTTTTTGGCATCGATGATTGCACTGCAAAAGCCGGCCGTCACAGGAACATACGCGACCGTGAACACTGTTAATATACAGCAGAACTAAAAATAAAAACAAAGAATCCCTGTTATTAATGGATTGCCAGCGATGTGCTTGCTCTACTCTCGCCGTGAACCGTGGGACCGCCCGTGAAAATCGACATCCACATCTCTTCGGGCAATCGGCTAATTTCTCCTATAATCTGCGGGACACAACGTCGGGGAAGATTGCAGAACGGTTGCAGTGCGCAGCAGATTACAGGATCTGTGCGATATGTTCTCTCCCGTATCACCGTGGATTATTGGAGTTGTGCTGTAGAGTAGTGCCGTGTAGAAGCTTGGACATGCGGAATAAATGTACAATGCATATTTCACTTTCAATTCCAGTACAGCCACTAATGAATAGTCGTTGAACTTGTTGGGTACGGTATTGTATTGTCATCGGTTTGTCACTTCTGAGTTACAAAAAAACAGGACATATCATGGGAACAAGTATGTTCTTACATTAACAGATGAATTGAGAATTACACGTAAATGTATTGTCTTGATTAGCGTACCAACTTAGCAACTGATAAAAATTGAGGCACTTTAATTTCCCAGGAAGACTTGGACTTAAATTTCGATTTAAAGCTTTCGTAACTGCAGGGATTCATATTCTTGGATCTTTCGGTAAAGTTACGTAGAAGGGAAATAATAAAATAATAAAAAATAAAACAATAAAATTCTCACGACGTTTCGGCCACAACACAAGCAGCCGTCCTCAGGTGAAGAAACCGTCCCGAAAAAGGGTATGATCCTGGAAAAACTAGGGCAGCTGACAAGCCTGGCAACACATAACGTAGAGCTGGATATCCTGCTCGAGAGCACATGACGTCAACCTGGTCCCGAGGCCATCAGATAAATGGAATCATCTGTAAATGGGCACTTGTCAAGTGGTTTAACTATTGCTTTTCATTGTGTTTGGTCAAACGCTTAGAGAATGATTGCACTTCTTGATCATATGTTCTTCAGCGTCATTCTTTATTTAATGTCAATTGCTTACCACTATTGCCGTCTTGTATGTCGAACATTGCTGTTTTAATCATGGTTTTACATACATTACAAATGGTAAGTCATCCATACGATAAGTGACCTGGACATAGAGGCCAACATTGGTTTCCTACAACTGTAATGCTAAATGTACCTATTTTAAAACTAAAGCTTGACATGTTTCATTGTCCATAATAAACTGTAGAAACAAAAATGTAGCTCAATGTATTTTGTTTCCCCCCCCCCGAGAAGATGTAGCATCTATGTATAGAAATGTTGTCAGAAGGTCTGGGTAGTGATAGTGGGAGTTTGGCTTTCTGCAGGCCCCCCACATGCCCCAAGTAGACGTCACCTCACTCGTGCGTGGTAGTGATGCTGCTGCTTGCTGTTCCTTGTGTGAGTGTATTCGTGTGTCTGTGTCTTTGAGTGTATGTCTCCGTGTGTGTGTGTTTTTCATGCTGCCCGATAGGCTGCCCTACATGACACAACTACAACTGTCTGGACCATAGGACAGGTACCACACTGATTGCAGCAACAACTACCGTGACATCTCCCTTCTCAACGTGCCAGAAAATGTCCTCCCAAAATTATTCAACATCGCCTTGCCAGGCACGTTGAGGAAAGGCTTGTGGAGCCCCAATCTGGTTTCTGAACGATGCGGTCCTGCACAGACGCTATATTACAGGTAGGAACAACAGCTCCACACTGCCCACCAGGGATTATTTGTCTGTCTGTCGTGCATAGCCACGCGCTTCGGGCGGGGCTCAGCACAACGTGACGCGCCGCCCCACGCAGCTGACGCCGCGTGACACGGATCGCACAAATGCGCTGTCCAACCAAGTTCCTACCTGCCCACTCCAAAGGGACGTGTTTACACCATTGGAACATCCTTTGCCAGTAGCAAAATATGATAATTGTTTTTTTACCCTTTTATCTGGCAACAAAACTGACACGCTTCTTTTACAAGAAGTCATGTTTGCATTGACCACAATACCTGTGGTCGGAATGCAAACAAAAAACACAACTCTGATAATGTATGCACTGTGTTTGAAATTTATTGGTCCACACCCGAGACAGCTTTTCTTAGAGCCGAGTCTCACATGGCGTTGGACCAGATGATGCCAAAAGGCGCACAACTCAAAGACAATGCACCATCAGAGTATGAGAGCTCAAAATAAGCATTTACACCATTGGAACCTCCTTTGCCAGTAGCAAAATATGATAATTGTTTTTTTACCCTTTTATCTGGCAACAAAACTGACACCTTTTTTACAATTATCATATTTTGCTACTGGCAAAGGAGGTCCAATGGTGTAAATGCTTAACCCGAGCTCTCATACTCTGATGGTGCATTGTCTTTGAGTTGTGCGCCTTTTGGCATCATCTGGTCCAACACCATGTGAGACGAGGCGCTAAGAAAAGCTGTCTCGTGTGGACCAATCAATTTCAAGGACAGTGCATACATTATCAGAGTTGTGTTTTTTGTTTGCACCTGGTCATTTCTGCTGAGGCGTTGGAAACGGTCCTACTGAACCTAAAACATGCCCCATATGAGATGGGGCCTTACTTACCATGCGCCTCAATAAGAAAAGCACATGCTTGCATATTTTATGTCATAAAATACTCCACCTTCTCAACCCCTAGTTGAGTGACGGGACATTTGTGGAGAGAGGAGTTCCCATATCAAGGCAGTGTGGCTATGGCCAGTTCCGGTTTTACATCAGAGGTTTCACTCCAAATCAGTCGAGCGGCATTATCTTTTCATCGGCTGCATAACACTGTGTGGAAACCTAGCCTGTTGCATCCATATTGGCTACGTACGGTGCGAAAGAAGTTCAACATACATACATAAATATGAAGCTCCGGGTCTGCTCAGCCACAGTTATGCCCTCCCTTCTCTATGCTTTAAAAACGTGAGGCCCTTTAAAGGAACATCCACACCAGTTTGAAAAATTCAGGCCGGCGCATCCACCTCCCGATCCTGGGTTTTAACCAGGCAGGATTTTATGAGCTCATAGATCCTTGAAAGATCTGGACACAGTCCCATCAGTGAGCTCCCCCAGCAGTTGAGACCGTGTTGGCTGTGTCATGTAGCACCTATTTCCATCCACATCATGCCCAAGTTAGCTTCTGTTTAGCTGAATAGGGGGCTAAACGGGCACGGCGCAACGAGTTGAGATGTCAATATCGGCCTCTGTTAAGTGGAGACGGCTCGTGAACGACGCTCAAAAATTGCGCTTTGTGTGCGTAAATACCCAGGTTATTGTCTTGGCTGTGAGTTTACAGGTTTCTTTGTGCGCGGGAGGCACATTGGCCACCAAAGCGCATAGGCACGTCTTAGTGTACATTACTGAGTAAACCCTTTGCTTTGGGTCGCCCAGCACACAGCAAGGTGTTATCATCCAGGTGCAGAGGGTTGGTACCCCGATCCCACGCATGGCGACATTGAATGCCCATTGAAACTCGTAGCAGTGCTGCCTTGTTCATCATCCGCTCATCGTGACTCGGCGCAGGCGAAACGCGATCCCAAATCCCCACACTCGTGCCAACAACCGCATTGTGTGACACTGATCCAGTTTCAGCCCAAGTTTTATTTCAAAATACCACGTGTTGCTTTCACATTGGCATGCTATGAATTGTAAGGAAATAAACATTCTCGATCGGTACTTCTGAAAATATGCGTTGTAAAAATAAAACCTTTTGGTGATTAAAAAGTGTAGATTTTTTTTATTAAAAGTCAGGAATAAGAATTATATTCATCATGGTGCTCTCGCTGCGTATTTTTATTGAGGTCAAGGAAGCGAAGGGGTGATTGGGAGAAGGCAAGAAATGTGGAGAGGTGTTGTCATACTCAGGGGTGGCCCGAAACAAGCTGCCAGCAACTGCCGCCGAGGTCCCCCATGCAATCGGCGCCCTGCCCCCAAGGGCAGACCGAGGCTGAGGTTTTTGGTAAACTGGGAAACATTTTGGCCATATTACCCGTTTAATGTTTTTTTTTTTGCGTATTTTTTTGTTAAACAGAGGCATTATTGGCGTTATCCGTCTGTCCAAGGCTCTAAGCAATGTTTTTGAGATCAGATAAAAAAAGAGACACGACATTTTCAGAATAGATTTGTACACGACAGCTAGACGATACAATACACGAATCCGGAACAGTACACGAGGGGGTGGGTGACCGCCTTCTTCTCCCCAGTGGTGATGTTTACATACCGCACCAAGTACTCATTTGAGGCCGAGTCAACCTAGAGGAGGCCGGGACCGGTTCGGATAACCGTCACCGGTGTTGGCCGTGAGCGGAAATCAAACCGGGACTGATAACTTTTTACAACAAACGTTAAGGTTGTCATTATTGTCTAGCCTGTGTTGTAATAATCACTATGAGCATAATGCAGCATTGGACCATCTGTTGTTGACCAAGGGAGTTGACGTAACTCGAACTACAGGTGACATGACGCTGGATTAGAATGTAGATGAATATTACAACAGGTTTCAAGCTGCAGTATCCTACTTAAATTCCCGTGGACGCCCATGATGTTCGGTATACAAGGGGTCGGGAAAATATAGTTGTGACTGTCTGATTGCCTTTCTGTTTGTGCCTGTCCGACTGTTTGTGTGTCTTTAGGCTGCATTTGTATGCGATCGGAGATCTCAATTATTTCATAGATAAACAAGTTATCAACATTTAGGGGCTGGGACGTGTCGCCCACACACACTCTATTTTAATGTACGCTACTAATATTACTGCACTGAATTACAGACCGCCTGCCCACCCACCTGCCCACCCACCTGCCCAAGTGCTCAGTGACATGCCCCTGACCACCTACCCAACCATCCACCAGCCCGACCACGCACCCTCCCATCCACCTACCCAATCGTTCGACCAACTTACGAATTTTTATATTAATGTTAAGGATTGACATTATTGTATAACCTGTGTTGTAATAATCATATTAAGTATAATCCAGTGTGAAAACACACATTGTTGACCACAGAGCATGACTCAAAATACAGGTGACCTGACACTGGATTATATTGTAGATAAATATTACAACAGGTTTAAAGCTATCCTACTTAAATTCCTGTGGACGCCCATGATATTCGGTATATTATAAACATAGTATCCATGTTTATACTGTGAAATTCCTTTATTAACTGAATATTTTGCACCTGTTGACATTAATTTTTAGCAGAAAAAAATTAGGCCAACTACGCCGCGATGTGCGGTGTTTATTTTTGCAAGTAAATACAATACTTTACGTAAATACATTCTTAGAAATGTTGAGAAAATTAATTAACGTTCATATTCCCTCTGAACGTGCATGGGCATTGAAATAATGACATCTTCGTTTTTTTTTTTACAGGAATATTTTTTTCCTCGAATTTGCGCCTTGTGTAACTTGGCGCACTAGGCGGTCTCGCCTGCATGAAGGAGCTGCCCTGGTCACTCGGAAATGGCAAAATAATTGGGGAAATTACATTTTTGGGTGGGACTTTACCGTACAATTACATGGCCAGGGTTTAACGTTAAAGTAAAAAAACATGGAATGTTGCACGCGAAAGAAAAGGAAATATTACTTTGGAACAAGGAAAATGCTGATACTCCGAATAATAAGCCATTCGGTTTGGTTCCTAATCACATTTATACGAATACAGTCAATTTTAAATGGTATAGTCTCACTTAAAGTTTGTGCTCTGAATTCTCCATGTACAAAATGTCCCAACATCTTAAACGATGAGCATGATTGTTCTTTGGCATGACTGCCAACTTCCAAATAGCCGGCTTTAAGACCGTCATTTTTTCTATCAACGGAGCTCGTTAGAACCTCAATTGCATCCACTTTCTGAGGCTCCACGAATTTCAACGTGAAGTAATCTCCTGCAACGGGCGTCTTTCCCCAGAAGTAGCCACTTTCAGTGCTGTAGGCTTTCTCCGGCCGGTAGTCTTCGAATACCTTGATGTTTGTGTGAAAGGTGGCGGCAGGGTTATCGGCCACATTTGCGGTACTCTCCTGGAAATCGCCGTCCTTCAATTCATTCGATCGCCTTTGAAGGATGAGTAGAGGCCCATGTGCTGAAATAACGCCGGCTTGAAATTTATGGGATTGTTTTGTGTTAGAATAACACGGAAGTGTGTCAGAAGCCAATCGCATGGCATCTCCTGGTAGAACAAGAGAAGGAATTGAGCAAGGGTGGGGAGGTCATGACTATGGTAGAGCTTGCCAATGTAGCCCAGTCGGGAGAATTCCAAAATGACCCAGTATGTATTTTGTCGTGAAGCAATGGCCTTTTGGATTGTGGTAAAAAAATTCTTTGCACATTTCAGATCATCTTCCAGCATGAGGTAGTAGTCAGCAAGGTTGGCACAGAAGCTAAGTAAGAAGGAGTAGTCGGCGTTCTGCTTGGAGCGGAAGCGCACTCGATCCGGAGGGTCATTGTAGTTGGCCTTGAGGCCCTCAAGAGAGGGGTAGATCTCCTCTGGTGCGTGGATCAATAGAAGTCGCTTGGCTAGCACATGGCTGGGGAACATTTTCGTAATTAGACGTGCCGTCATCTCGCACCACGCCATGTTAAAGTCGCACAAGTGCACCACTACTACCATCTGCTGAAGTTCCGTTGAGCTTGATTGCTCAAATATGGACCTCAGGGTGTCTATCAAGTATGGCTCATGTTTCCGCTTTACGGAACAAAGGCCAATCGCAAGAAACTCTGAAAGACACAAAAAGCATACAGTTACATTGGGCAAGTACTCGGGGTATACAATCGTTTTTGTTGAAAATGTAGAGTTATATGGCTCTTTTTCAGAAGTGACCTGGCCATAAATGATTGCTCAATGAAGTGGCTTATCATGTGGAAATGTATGGCAGCCATATACTCTAAAGCCATGTTTCTAAATGTGGAGGGAAAAACCGAAGGTCCTGGAGAAAAAGCTATGCGACCACAGGGAGAATATGCAAACTCTGGTCAGTACTATATCTATGTATTTTAAAATAGAGTGAAAACAACACATTATAAATAGGACAACCAAGATGGTGAAAAATTAGCCAAAAGATGATAATTATCTGAAAAGAATCACAATCTCCATTGTGGAATTAATCGTTATACACAAATACTTAATCGTGATTGAAGGTGTAATTACTTCATTCACGATTTATTTATTTCATTTTGGAAGCAAATGGAATTGATAGTGGTTGCAGGTATAGGAAGTATATTTACAAATCAGTTATAATTGCTGTATTTTAATGTGTTTGCATGTGATGCATAACATTGAGTGTCCACATTAGTATTATCTAGTTATTGAAATATGCTTACAATTGCTCAGGATCAGATACAAAAATCAATCCAACTCAGATCCATATTATCACAGATCAAATCAGATCAGTTGACCTTCATCACATCCGTAACTCTCTCCTCTACACCTTCCCCAAATCCCTTGTCTTCAAATTACAGACGCTCCAAAATACTGCTACCAGTCTCCGCACCCGTAAATGAGGGCACATCACCCCAATACTGCCGTCCCTCCACTGTCTTTCAATCCAATCCTGGATCAATTTTAAAAAACACATTCACAGTCTGCTAGATTCTCCATGGACCCATCCCTGCTTACCTCTTACCTCTCATCACACACCTAGCTCGACTTTCAGCCACACACTTTTCTTGCTGTTCCCAGTGTCAGTGATGCGAATTACACATCGCAACGGTTTAGGTCAGTATCTTGACTTTACATTTCATCATCTCAAGCGTTGAAGCCACCTTACGGATGTCAATGTCTTGCGAACACAACACATCAGCTTTTTTACCGAAACAAATCGAACCAAAATGTATACTCAACTCTTTTCTGTTAAGACGATATTTTTCGTGATGTTGGTGAAGAGTAGACTTGTGTAATTAAACAGCAGTATTGGGGAAGCAGCCTTGTCTTGTTTTGACTGTGATGACTCAGAGATGACGTCCAGCAGTTGTTGCTTCTTTGCCGGGGAGTTTACTTGCCTCTGAGTGACGAACACAATACACAGTTCATTATCATAAGGAATTAATACAAAAATAAACAGGAAACAACCATAGATCCATACACCCCATCACATCTGGCAGAAATAACGGTGATTCCTTCTGACAGAGTGCAGAAGCATTTGCATTGAAAGACAACGCTCGATTGTTTAACCAATACTCCACCATCCGCATGCGCATACACACACATGCCCTGATTGGCAGCGAATTCTGGTGCCAGGTCGCATATGAGATGTGAAAATGATGCCATGCCCCGGTACTCCAGTAGAAGGTGCCTGTGAGCTGCAGGGGATTCTTCCTCGCAACAGATTTGTAACAATTTGCCTTCCCAGTGTTTCGATGACCTTTCACGATTTGTAGTTGCAGTAAGATTAAATAATTGATTCGTATTTGTTTCATTATCATCATATCTATTGCATTTAGTGTTTAGAACATTTATGTGTAGAGTATTTGGCTGTTATACATTTTCACGTGATAAATCCACTTCGTTGAGCTATTATTTTAGGCCAGGTCGCTTCTGAAAAAGAGCTACATAGCTCAGTAGGCCTTACCTGGTAAAATATAAATTGTTTATAGTTTGAAAATAGTATTTACTAAACATAATTTTTTTATACCGTTTAATCCACTTCATTGCTCAAAATATGAAGTTGGTTTCTAACTAACATTAACCATGTATAATTGACTCTTACACACAAGATTTGGTACCTCGTAAGTGTAATAGTCGATTAAATCAATGCACAATTACACACCTATTTGACATTCTTCTAGAGGCGCCAAATCTCAAAACACCTGGATACAAGGACAGGTGTTTGTGTATGCTCAGAAAGTACTGCATTAACATTTATTGCGTAGAACATGGCAGCAGCGGACTGCATCGTTTACGTAAACAAATGTGGCATTACGCTTTGGTTCTTTCGGTAAAGTCACGTAGAAGGGAAAAACAATTTTAAAAATGTACCGGAAGAACCAAGAGTATGAATCGCTGCAATCACGAAAGCTTTAAATCTAAAGGTGTCATTGTTATTTATATTTAAAATCAACAAAGCAAATCGTTAAATGAGAATACCAAAATGAGGGGAATAAAATCATTAAAAAATATGCAAGATGACACACATTACCAGTTATTCTGAATGCCTGTTTTCTCTATACCAGTCTAAACTAATGAAGCTTTCGAAAATACCAAAGAAACAAAGGAAAAATCGCATGAATAAGCATGGATTATGTAACCCTTTTCAACATGCGGTTGTCCTCAAAAGTATTTAATTCATGACAATAACGGTAGCGCTCGTGCCAGGCTCAGTTAGCAGCAGTGCGTCTGTAGCCAGTAATGAGACCCACAGACCAGCACACCAGCAAGTACTGGATCGCGTTTCCAAGTTATGGGCAACCCTTTGATCAATTTGGCCAGTTTTCTATAACTTTTTACAAATGTTCAGATTTGATCATCTTTAGTGGAATTATCGTGGCTCCGTGTAACAGACAGACGGATGGAAAGAGCTAATGCATAAAATGCGTTTCACCTTCGTTTTAAAATGCCAGAATTAACCATCGGCACACTTCGGTACAAGTGCACACCAAGTCATGAGTCCAGACCCTAATCATAACCCTACTAGCCAACCAAACATTACTGTAACAGTGTTATAAATGGCGATGTATATTTTTTATTAAAATTGGATGATAATAATAATAAGACCTCCATGCCTTTAGATCAGTTGAATGAGTAATTGAATTATAGTTACCGTATTATGCAGCGGCTATCACTTATTACTGCTGAAAACCGTATACAGTAATATATCGGTTAACGCAGGAATGTCCAAAGTCCGGCCCGTGGGCGAATCATGGCTCGTGGTCAGATGTCATACGGCCCGCAGCTTCGGTCTTATAATGTGTTATTTATGGCTCGCTAGCTCTGTCAGAATAAATAAATCATAAAACTTTAAAGATGTAATTCCTCCTTTCACCACACGGTGGCAGCACCATTATAATGCTATCTGGCTCTGCATCCGTGCCGCGAACCCTTCTCGAATATTTCTGCCATGGCGACTGCAAAAAAAAAGAGAAAAGTTGACAGTGAGGGCCGCCGCTTTCAGGAGCGGTGGGAATTACAATACTTCTTCACTGAAATCGAGGCAATTGTGTTTGTCTAATTTGTAAAGAGACGGATGCCTTGTTTAAGGATTTCAACGTAAAGAGACACTACGAGACTAAACATGCTACAACATACGACAAGCTAACAGGGAGTGACCGCGCTGAAAAAGTGAAGCAACTTCAAGCTGCTCTGGCATCGCAACAGCGATTCTTCACGCGGGCCTGTGAGTCAAAGGAAAACATCACCAAAGCCAGCTACGAAGTGGCCATGTTAATAGCTAAACATGGCAAACCTTTTACTGAAGGTGCGTTTATCAAAGACTGTGTCATGAAAATGGTGGAGAACATTTGCCCCGAGAAGAAGCAAGAATTTATGAATGTTTGCCTGGCACGCAACACTGTGGCACGGAGAGTTGAGGACATATCGTCAGATATTCAGAGACAACTGGGGGACAGGGGAGTGGCTTTTGATTATTTCTCATTAGCCTGCGATGAAAGCACCGATGCATCTGACACTGCACAACTACTTATTTTTTTAAGAGGAGTTGATGACAACATGAACGTGACAGAGGAGCTGCTTGACCTCAAAAGCCTTAAAGGGCAAACCAGAGGAACAGATTTATTCGTTTCTGTTTGTGAAGCTGTTGATGATATGAAACTACCATGGAGTAAAGTTTCTGGGATCATTACCGATGGTGCGCCTGCCATGGCTGGTGAGCGAAGTGGATTGTCCACACTGATCTGCAATAAAGTCAGCGAAGAAGCAGGCAACGCTATTAAACTTCACTGTATCATTCACCAGCAGGCTCTCTGCGCCAAACATCTCAAATTTGACGATGTTATGAAACCAGTGGCAAAGGCAATCAATTCTATTCGCTCTAAAGCTCTATACCACCGACAGTTTCAGCAGTTCTTGCGTGACATCCAGGCTGAATACGGTGACGTAATATATCACAACGATGTGAGGTGGCTAAGTCGGGGGTCCGCACTGCAGCGATTTTTCTCTCTCAAAGAGGAAATTGGACATTTTTTGGGTGAGAAGGGACAACCAATGGAAGAACTGTCCGATCCTGTATGGCTGGCAAATCTGGCTTTTTTGGTTGACATAACGAAGCATCTGAATGCGCTGAATGTTAATCTTCAAGGAAAAGATGCAGTGGTGAGCCAGCTATATGCTCACATCAAGGCCTTTGGAACCAAACTGCAACTTTTCCAAAGACACTTGTCCCAAACAGAGCCCTGCACCGCGCACTTCCCAGCTTTGAAAGAGGTCATTGACAGTTTCCCACAGGACAACATCGGTGCGCAAATGAAGAGTTATGCAACAGCTATCGCATCTCTTTCTGTGGAATTTAACAAACGCTTTCGGGACTTTGCAGTTATTGAAAAGGACATGTTGCTTTTCTCTTCTCCCTTCTCCGTGGACCCTGATGATGCTCCTCCACAGCTGCAGCTGGAGCTCATTGAGCTGCAGTGTGACGATGAGTGCCGCGGGAAACACCAGCAGTGTTCTCTTGTTGACTTTTACCGGCAGCTGGACAAAAGCAGGTTTCCAGAAATGCGGTCATTCGCTAAGAAAATGCTGAGCTTATTCGGCTCCACATATTTGTGTGAGCAAACATTCTCAGTCATGAACTTAAACAAGAACCGATTGAGGTCAAGGATGAGTGACTCCCACTTGCGTGGCATTTTACGCATCTCAACCACTGCCCTCAAGCCAGACCTGGTCTCTTTACTGAAATCTAGATCTCAGTATCACCCTTCTCATTAGTGTCAGCAAGTTATCTGTTCCTTGATCAATCTGAAATTGAGTGTTTTGAACGGTAACATCTGTCACTATTAACAGTGAAAAGCCTAAAGCACACTAATGCACTTGGACTTATGGCACTTGTTTTATTAAACTCTTGAATAAGATTTGGTTATAACTGTTGATGTTATGTACCTGTAGATGTGACACAAACTATTGCTTTCTGAAAGATCTTGTAAAAGACAAGGGCAAAATTCACTTGTTTTAAAGTTTAATGATAACAGACCACTTTGCATTACTTATAACTCCTGTTTAAAATGTTCATGAGGTAAATATATTTAACTCATGGAAATTTAAGGTATTCTATACAGTTTGTTCAATGTTATCTGACTGAATGAAAGGCAGAATTGTGTTTTTAGAGTTGTTCACGTCTGCCTGAGTGGCTTATATTTGGTTACATTGTCATTTGAAAAATAAAGGTAATTGTGACAATGAAATTGTTTTATAACAGTGTGTTTTCACGTAACTTTTGTGGTAAAAATGTCGGAAGGAACTATTGGCCCCCGGGCATCTTCACTTTATCAAATTTGGCCCTCCTTGCAAAAAGTTTGGACACCCCTGGGTTAACGAATCCTCTGGGAAGGAAGCTCCTTTATACCGAAGTGGGCCATGGAGGCCCCCCCTTCGACCCCAAGATAATCAGATCTGTGATATATACTTCCCCCACATTACCATACATAAGAGAGGTTCTGTACTGCAACATCCTCAGGAGCACTTGTTCTTGACGTTGTTGCTGAGTTTATGTGATGGTTTATGCTCAACAAGGAGCATAAACCATCACACAAACTCACCGGAGTGGCTTTGGCAAACGACTGAACACATTCCTGCGGAGGAGCTGGTAGGAACGTTGGGTTGCTCGGTCAATGGCCAGGGTCAACGGCGGCATGGTGTATTCTGCAAATATGGGCGACTGTGAGGGCGGGCCAAGCCGGCGTGAGTAGGTTAAACGTTGAGTTTTACAGGTAGGAACAACAGGTTCCACACTGCCCACCAGGGATTATTTGTCTGTCGTGCATCGGAATGCAGCCCACCCATGCCCCCCCACCGACCGCCGAGCAAGACCACGATTGGTTGAGGATGTCGGGGAGGGTGGGGGGAAGGTAAACATGCCCAATCATCCAACTCCCCCCCCCCCAAACGCCGAGCGGGGCACCATTGGTAGAGGTGGGGTGTAAACACGGCCACTCATGCAATCCCCTCCCCACCGAACACCGAGCATAGCCGTGATTGGTTGACGATGTCGGGGAGGGTGGGGGGAAGGGTAAACATGCTCACTCATCCAACTGCCCCCCCCGAACGCCGCGCTGTCCAACCAAGTTCCTACCTGCCCACTCCAAAGAACGTGTTATAAGGGCACCACAGGGTGACCAGCCCTCCCCACCCAGCCCCACCCCTCCCACCCTACACCCATCCCCACCCTCCCCACCCAGCCCCTCCCCACCTAGCCCCTCCCCACCCTCCCCACCCAGCCCCTCCCCACCCTCCCCTCCCCACCCAGCCCCTCCCTCCCCACCCAGCCCCTTCCCACCCTCCCCTCTCCACCCAGCCCCACCCACCCCTCCCATATTTGGAATGCACGACGGACAGAATAATCCCCTGTGGGCTGGTGTAACCAGAGGTTCCTACCAATAAAATGTGGTTTAAATGTTCATCACTGACAATATATGCAGGCAAACAGGATCATCCACAGGCTTGGTATGTATAACCTTTGTCCTCTGGAGTAGAATACAGAGTTGCGCAAGCATGATTAGACGTTGAAAGAATACGTGGGGGCCTGCTTTGCAGCTATGGTTTTGCCATCATAGTCAACCAATGGTGGTGAATCCATGAGCAAACCATTTGCTCTAAATACTATTTTTTCATCAGCTGAATAAAGCGTCTTCCTGTATGGTTTAAACCATACACAAAAACTTCACAATTGAAAAAATCGACGTCAAACACACAAACTCACATGCATTAGATAACGTCGCGTGCATCAAGATTACACCTTTTGCTGTGCATTTCTAACTGCGTTCGTTGGTCGATTGGGGGGTGGTTTTATTATATATTCGTAATAAAATAGCCTACGTGTAAATCTTGTTAGCTACAGTTTTTTTTTCTATTAACCAAGAAAATGTATTTATTGCTACTTTTTTACACTCGTGTTGTGGTTGTAGTTTATTATGCTGTGTTAGCTCATTGGAGTTCTACACTTTGGCATTAAAGAAAACACTTTTCTAGAACTGTACTATATCCAAGACGGAGGTACTCTGCAAACCTACCGGCTACCTTCAGAGATTTGTTCATGAAGCCATCCAGATATATAAACACAGACGCAACTTCAACCGAGAAGATGGGTACAAATTGAGCAATTTTGGAAGGACGTTATTAACCAGGTAAAGTCTTAAACTGACTGTGATGTTTACATCCTACCTGCCTATGTCAGCTGTTATTTCCGACTATCTGTGTGTCTCTCTCTCTATGACTCTCTCTTAGATCTCTCATGCTCTCATGTCCTTTGGATTACACTCTCATACTCACATGCCCTTTAGATTCACCGGTTGGGTTGCACTCCCTCGTCGAGGAGGCCGCTCTCCTCCTTTTCTACAGTACCATGCTAATCTCTCACATTAACATCATGCTAATCTCTCACCTTTAACATCATGCTAATCTCTCACATTAACATCATGCTAATCTCTCACATTAACATCATGCTAATCTCTCACATTAACATCATGCTAATCTCTCACCTTTAACATCATGCTAATCTCTCACATTAACATCATGCTAATCTCTCACTTTAACATCATGCTAATCTCCCACATTAACATCATGCTAATCTCTCACATTAACATCATGCTAATCTCTCACATTAACATCATGCTAATCTCTCACATTAACATAGCCACTTCCGTGCCCTCGTCGAGGAGGCCACTCTCCTTTCTTACAGTTACATGCTCATTTCTCACATTAACATCACTAGCTGCGGCCACTTCTTTATGACCCTTGGGCTACACCCATTTCAAACCTTTTAAAACAGTCTGCCTCAGCAGCAGACCATTCCTTTCCCACCTGATGACGGACCATTGTGTTGCGCCCGAAACGTCGTGATTATTTTATTTTTATACCTACGTGACTTTTCCGAAAGAACCAAAGAGTATGTACTATATTTGTAATACCGACCTACACGACATTATTGTCAGAACATTTTTGGATTCCTACTTCACTTTTCTGACACGGACTGACATTTACCTGTTTTGCCCCAGAACCGCTTGGGGGGGGGGGGTGTTGAATTCCTGACACACCCTCAACCACGCTCCCTTTTGAGGTTCACAAGACCAACGAATACCGTCATAATGCAGGTCACATTCCTAGCATGAGAAAATCGCGTTAAAATGTATTATTGGATTGAATAGCACCCTGCATTGTAATGACTCTCCACAGAAGCGATTAACAATAAAATGAGTCCACCAGACAAAGTCTGAGAGGCCACAGTTGTATTCTTTTTTTGCACGAACTCATGCCGCACGCGATCAAGAAGCACCCCATCACCCCGCCTCACTCTGTGAAGTCAGGTCCCTCTCTCCATCGCCCCGCTTTCTCTCCCTCCTTTCCCTCGTGACGCCATTCTACCACTGGTAACCTGGGATCACGTGAGTATTTCTCACATCGGATCACGTATTAGCAACTACACATGGTTGAATTTGATTGAGCCACACAATATTTTTTCCGCTGGTATTTTGGGAAATTAACTATGAATGAACCCAGATCTGGAAATTAACACTACATCAATAACTTACCATGATACAATAAACATAAGCATAAGGAACGAGTACTATTACGTTACCATGGCTGTCAATATCTAATTTTAGAACATCTTTAAAAAATCACATTTGTCAAATAATGTTTGTATCAATTGATAGGCATTGTCATAGGTAAATTGTAAGTTCTACTTTTATCACATTCATCGCATGTAAATTCTGTATCTAACCTTACTTTATCTTAAATAAAAGGAATAGGATAAGTACAATACTGGTATTATAACTAGTGTCAACAATCATAATTATTATACCACATGCACATATGCATGGAGATCACTTTAGTTTGATATTAAATTTTTTTTTTATGTATCCATTGTAAAATATGTTTATTATTAGATTATGGAACTACTGTACTGTATAATTTATTGCATGAGGCATGGAAATTTAGCCAAGCTACAATACATCCTTGTTCCCTATCACAGGCCAGGTTTTCATTTGAACCAGTCACACATCTACAATGTGTGGCTTTCACCTGGATTTGGAACATTGTGCAATGTGGCAAGACAGAAAACCCTAGAATTGAGTTGGTAAAAAAAACATTTCGCAGAAGGCCATGAGATATGTATGTACGTACGTAGGTTGATAAATTATTTCTCACTTTAAGTAGCCAACCGTGCTAATCGATGTGCTTTAACTTTTTTTACGTGGAGAAACAAATAATGCAAGGAGGCATATTTGACTTCAGATTTTTGTTACTTATATTCTCCACAATGACACTAATTATGTTGTGCAACATACAGAAATCTCATGCAAAAGGGCCTCCCTGCTTAAAGCACACTGGGGTGGCATATTTATTTTAACAGCCATGCACCAATTGTGCAAAGTAAATTTTCCCTTAAGAGCGGCGTTTACCACCGTTTACTTCCCACAAGGTAGTACAATATTCCGTTGTTATTCGCGAGGGATACGTTCCGGAGATGCTCGTGAACAACAAATTTTGCGGATAATGATATTGGCCGACGTCAACAGATGCTTCTAAAGCTTCGAGACGTCGTCTCTCTTATCACTTTATCTCATCACTTTCTCCCTTATCATTTTATTTCATCACTCTTTCGCGTCACATTCTCTCGCATCACTTTATCACATCACTTTCTTTCTCTCTCTCTCGATAGTCTGGGGGAGCCCCGGATGCAATTCGTGCGTAGCCAAAATCGCGGATTGCAAGTTCGTGAATAACAAGGGAAAACTACTCATTTTATCTATCCCATCTGATCTATCGCATCTGGATGATGAGTTGGTCTCTAATGAGGGATCAAAATTAAAACCTTCCGATTGTGAGTCAAGTGCGATGTCAACCTCACCACCTAGGTCAGGGTCGGCAACCAAAATAACAAGAAGAGCCATTTCTTTCCAATTCGGTACAAAATTCAGTATTTCAAGAGCCGCAATGCATCTGAGTACATACTGTACATACGTACATATCGTCAAGAAGCAGCCTGTAAAGAGCCGCATGCGGCTCCGGAGCCGTAGGTTGCCGACCCCTGACCTAGGTTATGCGGTCAAGAAACGTTTCCGTGCCAGAATAAACGAGTGAAACTGCACTGTTAGACCCAGCACACCGCAGTGTCCACTGTTGTCACCATTGCACGGGACCTACCAATAATGTATTGTATGGGCGTTCCCAGGGCAGCAAGAACGCCACTACGACCAGGAGGCTGACGACGATGGTGAAGAGAAGCACCACGCGGCCGCATTTCCACTGCAGCCTCATGCTCCTTGTAGACCTGCAAACTGCCAGATGTGCAATATGTGCAAACCTCAACACGGGTACCTATACTTTACACCCTACCCTGCGGTGTACAGAGTAATCAGGTTATCAATTATACATTACATGAGTACGCATTGGTAGGTATTACTGCGGGATATTCATTCATTGCACTTGGGGGCCATCCATTTAGTACGTACATATGGGGGGGGGTTAACCCAAATGCGTACACTTGCGTATGGGGTGTCTACTGACAATGTGCGTATGCATAGGAAACGGGGGGGGGGGTGAAGCCTCGATAATAACTTGTCTACATTGGCCTTCAAATGAGCCACAGTTCAGTTTCTTCAGCTGTCAGACAACAAGTCCTAGCGGGAGAAGTGGGACTGTGGGAGAGGTGTCACTTGTATGCCACCGTGCCCCTGACTGCAGCTATCACGCTGCTGTGCTTCAGCCCGACACTACACGTGTTGACGAAAACCCTATAACATGTCACCTGTTCGACTGGGTTCAGTCGGCGTCTGAACCTAGCGGGCACGAGACAAACTTTTTAAAGGTACGCAACTTAAATATTTAATGCAGCCGGCGGTGGACTATCTGTTTGCTTAAACACGTTAAAGGTTTGACAGATTTTGCGTACCTACTAAATGGATGGCCCTTGTTGACTAGAGAAACATTTCGATGGGTCTTCATAACTTCTTCACGGAGCACCACTGGAACCTCATTTGCCAGTAGAAAAATATGATAATTGTTTTTTTCCCTTTTATCTGGCAACAAAACTGACACCTTTTTTTACGAGGAGTCATGTTTGCATAGACCGCAATACCTGCAGTCATAATACAAACAAAAGAACATAACTCTGATAATGTGCACTGTCCTTGAAGTTGATTGGTCCACACCCGAGACAGCTTTCCTTAGAGCTTAGTCTCACATGGTGTTGGACCAGTGCGCCTTTTGGCGTCATCTGGTAAAAAAGGTGTCAGTTTTGTTGGCAGATAAAAGGGTAAAAAACCAATTATCATATTCTTCACCGAGCCTAAACAGACTGAAGAGAGTGAGTGGGTTTCGGCAGATGCAACTCCCTCATGAAATCATCGTGGGGGGGGGGTGCTTCTACACAACCGACCGATGTGCTTGTCAGGAGAAGCAAACCACATGAATCATCTCCCTGAGATGCTCTGCAGCACCACAATGCACTCCTCAAGATTTGACAATGCCAACACCCGAAGCAGTGGCCTGTGCAGAATATTGGGAAAGACCATATAGGTTGGACAGAAGATATGACGGAGAAGAAGAAGATTTCCGTTTTCTGGAGCAGCCCTGCTAAGTTTAGCAAATGGGGACGTGGACTGCTATGTACATTGCAATTGAGTAATTTTCGGGTATTTATTTCTTCAAATGTGATATATTTGAAGACAAACGATGGAAAAACAATGGCCTACTGTTGTGAATGACATAACGTGATCTGTAACGTCCAGCGCCAAACAGACAAAGCATTTTTTGTTATGGTAAATACACCCGTAGTATTAATACTCTTAGTGGCAACCGGTTTCAACCCGTGAACCCCTGTAACGAGCGTTGAAAACCCACGACTGCTAGGCCATGTAACTGCCCTCCAATGGAATGTGCAGCGAGTGCTCTTGCAATATGCAAATATTGTGCACCTGAGGCACATTGTGTGTTATTCAGCACTAAAAATAACAACTCCCTGCCCCCCTCAGCTTAAACATTTTAAAAGAGTATTTTAGGAATAAAACAAGTAACTAGATCAGCAGTGACACACAGCTGGCGTGCGTACACGCAGAGTTTGCGCAAGCCAAAGACAGGGCCATCATGTATGTAGGTATGTTGAAGCTGTTTCGCAATTCACGTAGGCATGTTGTGTATTGATCGAGTTTATTGTATGGAGATTATATTTGTTGACTTGCGTTCACCATCAACATGCCAATATTACACGGCATGCACCAATTCATCAACATATATTATCAGATGTATGATATTAACTTCAAGTCACGTGTTCCTTCATTATATGAAATCGTGCCTAGGGGCACAACTTTAATGCAGAAATGTGGAGGAAAAATTCAGTTGATCACACAAATTTATGAAACTCCCAGATCAGCTGGCCTACGAGGTGGCTCAGGCATGGCAGTGCAGCTCGTGTATACATCTAAGTCCAACTTTAGGTTTTACCCTCATGTATGGGATTGCTCTGGTTACTCCAGTTTCCTCCCTTGTGCCAACACACCAATTACTGGCATTGGTGAAACATCTCTTCTCAAACATATTGAAATGTGTTTTGAGTCTTAAAGACGCTCACTGCATCGCGCACTTTCAGATGCGCTTCAGCGGCCGTCTGTAACGCTAATATGAGGAAGACACTTAAGCCATGCAGTTTTAAGTCTAGAACGAAAACTACATTCTTTAGAACTGCTTCTTGTTGTTAGTTTTGTTGTCCTCCCCCGCATCTCCGATTAGCACTCTTGACTGTGTACTGTGCGAAGGGAGTTCAACATACATGTGGTTGCATTTAAATGACACATACTTTAAATCCAAATTGAAATGTGTGGAGGACTCGGTGAGGCTTTCCTGGATTTCAAAAACGGCATGATCGTTATTGTATGAATGATAAATAGCTTTGGATAATGAACATCTTAACTTAATTTAGAAGACCGTAACTCCACTTATATCGCACAATATCCTACACGTGTGACTTGTAAGAATAATTCCCCAGGTCACCAAACCAGAAAGCCAAACTCCTTTAATCGCATTCGTCCTGCAGATGTGCACGTATGCTCGAAGATTTCCATCAACAGTCATGAATATCACTACCACTTTATACTTCTTGCAATAATTTGCAAATTGTGAGTGCAAGATCATTATGCAAACGTGGATGGTGCTAGCAATACATGTTCTTGGATGGGAAAAGTTAACTGCAATGGAAAACAAGATGCTTAAAGTAATAAGCCTCAAAGTGAATATTCTGGTGGAAGGCATCAGAAAGAGCTTTGTTGAATATCTTAAGTTAAATACATCTATAACCACCGAAGGGTGTTATGCCTCAAAATAAAATAACTAATTGATTTTTCAATCACAATCCTCCAGTCGCTATGATACCATTGGAACCACATTTAATATATTCGTGTAAACGTGCAGATACTATTCATGAACGCAATTACACATTATACCGTAATGATGTTGCAAAGCAGCCATGTTTAAGTATGAAATATAATTGTACTGAACTTGACTAATTCAGATAATGCTGCTTTACTCGCATGTGTGAATTACATTTAATTTTATTTGGTGCGATTTATTTACATTTTATTTTATTTCTACATACGTGACTTTACCGAAAGAACCAATGAGCATAGTAATTCCCTGCAGTCACGAAAGCTTAAATTCTAGATACATTTAATAAATTGTATATATCCCTGTAAGCTTTTTCTCTCGCCACTGCTGGCGGAAGAGCCTCCAGTCGGGCATTTTGACGAACGCTTCCACGCTGCCCAGACATTAGAAGATGTAACAATTTATAGTGCCCCTTGCAATCGCCTGTATTCTGATATCCTCTACATTCGAGATCCATCATAATTGTAATAAAGCACTTTGTTAAACGGATAACAAATATGAATGTAAATTAACCACAACATTATGCAAAATACCGAATGTAAATAAGCAAAGTACCACATATATTCAGAAAACACGACGGCAAAAGCTACATGACCAAATTAATGGCAGGATATCATTAACAGGTATTTGCAAGCACACCGCTCCCTTTGCGATAACTCGATGTAGTTCTAAATACACTTAAAATGTATCGCACGCTTACCTTATCAACTGTATAAGGAATCTGAAAGATCACCACTGGGCCAAAAACATCCGGTGATTCTCGTTACTTCAGTCACCTTGCGACGTGTGGAGTCCCTGTTCATGTCTACGATCCGTTTGCTGTCCGAGTGCGTGGCCAAGAATTCTTCATGCGAGTGGGCGGATCCCACCGCACCTTGCGCCGCACGTGGCGAGGTGGAGTTCAAAAGAAACCAGTCTGACAACTTCTAATCATGCTCAAGGGAGGAACTGTATTCAAGTACGGGGGGGGGGGGCAGACAATGTTGTAATTTTTATCCAGAATGTGAACCGATTATGTACAAATCAATCGTTTAAAATTATGTCATGCACACGTTGTAACTTCTGTGAGAAGTGCTGATAGACAATGTAGAGAGAGCCGAATGCAGAGTAATACGATACCGAAAAATCACCCAGGAATGTCCTTAACGCTTGTGACGTCACTCCACGTCGACCAGCCCCGCTAATTAATAATCATGAACAGGTTACGTCCTCCACATGGACCCGCCCCTCATTAATGATCATGAGTTGGTGACGTGACTCCGCATTGAGAACCCACCTCATTAATAATCATGAACAGGTGACGTCCTATTCTTTGGTTCTTTCGGTAAAGTCACGTCGATAGAAAACTATATAATAAAAATAAATAAAGTGAATATTTTTTTTCTATCTACCTGACTTTACCCAAAGAACCAAATCATATTCACGAAAGTTTGAAGTCAAAGGTGGCATCCTCCAAATGGCCACGCCCCGCCATTAATAATAATTAGCGGGTGACGTCACTACACATGGGGGGGCGAGGCGCCTCCTCCCCTCTCCTCGGCGTCAACTTACAACCCTCACTACAAAGCAGAACCCTCACGTCACGTGATCTCCGTAACGCTGTTGAGACATCGAAGTAAAAAGGACGTCATGATGAACAAGAGATTATAACTTCAAATGAAATAAGTCTGTGTCACCGCGCCCTTACAAATAGCACACGAAAGGATGCAATGAATATCACGTCGGGGTCTGCTTTTCGCTTGCAAGTTTCAGATTTACTGCAATACACCCGTCCTTGGATGGGCAAAAGGCTAGTTTTTTATTTTACAATGTAAGGCCCACTGAGATGTACAGATATTTTTCAGAAGCAACCTGGCCACAAGTGATAGCTCAACGAAGTGGCTTTTGAAAGCAAAAACCGGAGGACCCGGATAAAAATACACGCGACCACGGGGAGAACATGCAAATGCCAAATATACAGCAGGCGTCGGTGTCGGGATTAAACCCACGACCTCTTGTATACCAGGCGAGGCAGTTAACGTCTCACCACTGCACATGTCAAGTCTCAACGATTCCCCGTGAGACTCACGTTTTCTCACAATGTTGAGTCTCTCAAGGCCGTGCAATGGAATGTGTTTTTATCTGACAGCATACTCATCCCTATTTTCTTTCAGTACTGCACTGGCAAGCTGCTGTTAATGGTTCAGGTCTCATGAAAGGGTTGAGCTTCAGCAGCTTTCTATTTACTCACAGCGTGTGAGGGAAATAAGTATAACCCGTAAAAACAAAGTTTTTCACTCTAAATCCTTTATATGCGTGGCGGCTAGAGTCCTCTCGTCCTCTGGCTTGAGATGGCTGCCACCTATGGGTCAGATGATTGCAGTATTAAACAATTGGTAATTAAATATTTAATTTGTTTTCCCTAAACAGTGTAAAATTTAGGATTTTTTTTTCACGAACATTAATTGTCTCGCACAACGAGTCTGTACCGAAAGAAGCAAGCAAACTTAATATGAAGGATTTAAAAAAGCAGGAAACGTAACTATCAAAGGTTCTTACTTCATTTACAATGGAGATGTTCACGAAGTGGTGTATAATAGCCTAATGCTGCAATGCCACGGGTCGGCAACCTTTCAAAGAAGAAGATACATTTGTTTTTGTTTTTCTACTTTGACCAAAATAGTTTGAGAGCCACATCACACGCAGAGCTACTTGGACACAAACGCAGCAGCAGGTATACAGCAGATTAGAAATTCTGACTTAAATAGACAAAATAGGTGATGGAATAAACTTCGTCTACAGTATTTAGTTCCCCCATCCCCTTCGTTATTCTTTAACACTACAGTTTGTACATTTTGTTGTTACCAAGACATTCCGTAGTGACTAATTCCCTGCCATATTTCATAAATTACACTGTGTAACAATGTTTTTTGTTCCTGGGTAGTAAGTGTTATTTCATAATTGCTTATGCCTAAAAAGTACAGAAATGGTTATTATTCCCCAAACTTTGCTTTTTTGACCAGGACAGTGATCTTCTTGGTTCTTTCGGTAAAGTCACGTAGAAGGGAAGTAATAAAATAATACTTTACCAAAGAACCAAAGAAGATGAATCCCTGCAGTCACGAAAGCTTTAATCGAAACAGGACAGTGATGGTTTTGAAATTTACCTATTTTCCAGAACATTCCAGATAGATTCAGTGCTGAGTAAACTTGGAGTAACTTCCAGAACATTCTAGAACTTTCCAGTAATACAAATAGTAGTATAAATACAGGGGCCTTAAGCCCATCAGTTCAGTTTAGTTCCAGCTGCCTAAGTGGATACATACTGTATCTGCATTTTTCAGAGATACATCAAGAGGCTGCAAGCATCCGGCGACGCATTTTGCTATGTCTGCGGCCAATTTATGAAGACAAGAGCGAAAAAGTACTCTGTGGAAACATCTGCTAAGATGTGAGAGGCCTACAAGGCATTCGGCATGCCTGGCAGGGATCAAGACAAACCCTGGGCACCTCATTTCTCCTGCGAGCAATACAAAACAACTCTGGAAGGTAAGATGGACAATTGTTTCTCGGAACTTTAAGTTAGAAAATTTGTTAAAACATTTAAATTGTAAAAGTTTTTAATTTTAAAATGTTTTACAATTTTCAGTGTTATTGAAAAACACGTAGGCTTTCGCGACCAACATCATCCATAATAGGTTTTTGGGTTAGATCGCGTAAATATATAAATGTGTCATTAAAACCTGTCACCACCGACACAGGGTTGTCACGTAAACAGAACATAACAATTCGGTGTGTTAGAGAGCCAAGCCACAACATTTACCAACCGAGTACGACTTTTTCCAGTAATTACAACTAGCTTCATCAGGCAACAGCCAGATTTGTGGAGAAGTCTTACTGTTTCGTTCCTTATATAGAGGCGTAGATGTGTTGACCACCCTTTTGTGCTCTTGCACAATGATGGAGGGGGGCGGGATTACTGAAGCAACGTACATTATGCATGTGCATTATGCGAGCCCTTTGAACTTGTCCTTCCTATAGTTTATTAAAATAACCCTACCAACGGTAATCCCTATTGAAGTGCGCTGCCCTTTGTAGGCATGCATTTAAATCATGTATTATTTGATGATTTCTTCCACGAAGCACTAAGACGGTAGCTATCCGAACGGTGAAAGTTATTTTGATTTCTTTCAATTTCGATAGATTCTCTAATTAGTCTTGGCCAATAGTAGCTAAAACTAGATTCGAAGCTTTCGTGACTGCAGGAATTACTCTTTGGTTCTTTCGGTAAAGTCACGTAGAAAGAAAATGAATTAAATAATAGAATACGACGTTTCGATTGCAGACACACAAGTAGAGAGAGAACACACATAGAGACACACAGTGTGGCGATGTGTGTCTCTGTGTCTGTGTTTTGTCTCTCTCTAAAATGTAGCATTCTTTGGAAGAACGTTAATCAACCAGGTAGGATGTTGACTGTTGTGTTAGCCGACTCTCTGGATTGTATTGCATTATATTTCTAAGTTTGCTCTGTTGTTTTCTCATTCATTCGTACCTGATGATGGTTGCTTGTGTTGCAATCGAAACGTGGTATTCTATTATTATTTAATTGATTTTTTCTACGTGACTTTACCGAAAGAACCAAACAGTAGTAGCTAGTTTTGCACAAAACTTCAACATTATCAAAATCAATTGAGTGTCCTTGTTGGCACGTGTGTTCTGCTACTGCTGACAGTTGCATTTGGGATAATTTAATATTTATCTGATGTTCTTTTAGTCTCGTGCTGATCATTCGTCATGTTTGCCCAACATAACATTTGCTTCGGTAATACATCTTTTGTACCAGATATTAATTTCTGTATTTTATGTACCGTGCCAAATCTGACTCGGATGTTTTGTTTTTCCAAACATCTGGCTAGTTTATCAGTTACTCCCGCAATGTACGGTATTTTGATCGTTTTAATTACTTGGGCAGTTTCAATGCTCTTGTTATTTGATTTGGTTTTGGTATTCAATGCCTGTTTATTTGTGCATCATTGTAACCGTTTATTTGCAGCGCTTCTTTAACATGTTGAATTTCACTTCTCAGACTGTCACCATCTGACACTTTCTTAGCTCGATTAATGAATGTCTTGATAAGAGCAGATTTCTGTGCGGGGTGATGGTGTGACTGCATTCAGATAGGCGTCAGTATGCGTTTTCTTTCGGTATACACTGTGTTATTTTACCATTTCTACCCCGTCCGAGCAGAATATCCAGAAATGGCAGAGTTCTGTCAGCTTCCACTTCCATGGTGAACTGGATGGATGGGTTTTGCGAGTTGAGATTATTTCGAAATGCGTTCAGTGTATCTTTGCCGTGTGGCCAGACCACCAACGTGTCATCCACATATCTAAACCAAGCAGATGGTTTTAGTGTGCTTGAAGCTATTGCTTTTGTTTCAAAATCTTCCATGTACAAATTCGCTATCACAGGAGACAAAGGAGAGCCCATTGCTGCTGCATCCTTTTGTTTATCACTTTGCCACAAGAAGTAGGTGTTCTTTAAACAGCGTTCAGCTAGTCTTGGCATATATTTGGCTAAACCGTTGTTCATTACCAGAGTGTCGAGTAATTTAATTAACTCGTTATGAATTTTTTTAGCGAGAATCTCTTACACATTAGTCATGGTGAAATAAATATTTTTGTAGGATGGTACAGAGGGAACAAGAGGGCCATGAGGTTCGCTATCCCAAGAATTTGTCGGGAACCCACTGACCAGTTAAACAACTGCTACATCTGCATGGTGGACCCTTCCAAACGTCGGACTGGCAATAATGCACCTGCTCTCACGTATCTGGATCTTCCTACATCCATCGCCCCGGTGCCACACTGCCATGAGCTCCCCGTACCACTCCTCTGGAGAGAGAGCAGCCGTCTTTAGAAGAGAGCAGTTAGTCAGAGAGCGCGGAAGATGTTGATCCATATGACAATTTCAGACGTGGAGCTGAGGAGAGAAACCCATACTACCCCAACCAAAACGACCTCAACGACTTGATCAGAAATCTTGGTCTCACCAAGTCCAATGCTGAGCTGTTGATATCTAGACTTAAGCAGGAACTTGTTGGATGAAAGTGTGCAAGTCGCAGATCAGAGGAAGTGTCACCAACCTTTTTGCAGCTTCTTCACCCGTCAAGATGGGCTCTGCTTCTGCCACAATGTGACCAGTTTGTTCGAGGCAATCGGGATCGCCTGTAACCAGAATGAGTGGCGCCTCTTCATTGACAAATCATCCAGGAGCCTCAAAGCCGTGCTGCTGCATAATGAAAACAAGTACCTGTCTCTTCCCCTGGCTTACTCGGTGCACCTCAAAAAAGGATTACAACAGCATCAAGACCTTGCTGGACACCTTGAAGTATGAGTACGTCTGGGAGGTCATCGGAGACTTCTAAATGGTGGCATTCCTGATGGGTCTCCAAGGCGGTTTTACCAAGTTACCCAGCTATCTTTGCCTTTTGGGCAGCAGGGACACCAAGGCGCACTACCACAGGCGGGACTGGCCACAGCGGACCGAAAACTATGTTGAGCTGGTTGAGACTCTGAAGAACTACGGCACAATGGCTGTAGGATGTCCCTCAAAGTCCATATCCTTGATGCTCATCTTGATACATTAATGGAGAACATGGGAGCGTACTCGGAGGAGCAAGGCGAGCGCTTCCACCAGGATATACTAGACTTTGAACACCGCTACCAAGGACAGTATAACGAGAACATGATGGGAGACTGCATTTGGGGGCTGATTCGTAAAAGTGATTTACAGAATAATCGTAAATCGCTAAAAACTACTCGCTTCTAAATATTTTGTAGTCATTTTTGTATTACTTTAGTATAAATAGATGTTAATTTAGATTCATGTTGTTTTTCTGACTTTATGTGAACGAAAATATACAAATTTGCCCGTTTTCTCATTGAAAATAGGTACATTTGAAATGATCACTGTCCTGGTCAGAAAAGCAAGGTTTGTGGGGAATAATAGCCATTTTCTATACTTTTTAGGCACAAGAAATTACAAAATAACACTTACTACCCAGGAACAAAAATTATGTTACATAGTGTTATGTTTACCTTAAATTATGTTTAACAATCCCTTTTACTGGTAGGAACCTCCTGGTTACACCAGCCCACAGGAGATTATTGTGTCCGTCCGTCTGTCGTGCAGGGATGGGCTGGGTGGGGAGGGAGGGATTGGGTGGGGAGGGGCTGGGTGGGAAGGTGGGGCTGGGTGGGGAGGGGAGGGAGAGGCTGGGTGGGGAGGGCTGGTCACCCCGTGGTGCCCTTATAAAACTCAACGTTTAACCTACTCATGCCGGCGTGTGCCCACCCTCACAGTCGGGCATATTTGCGGAATACACCACGCGGCCGTTGACCCTGGCCATTGACCGAGCAACCCAACGTTCCTACCAGCTCCCTCCGTAGGAATGTGTTTTAAAATAAACGGCTGCCCGCAAAGGGGCAGCCAAAGAACCAGCATGTGGCTCCGGAGCCGCAGGTTGCAGACATCTGAGCTACGTGCACTAATTTAGTAAATTCCCCCCTCCCACCTCTTTTTTTTCCAAAAGTACACTCACAACTTTCCTGCGTGACAGTAAAATATTCCTGTGCCGCAGTTTCTTGGGAGGGGGGGGGGTTCTCTCCCAATATTTGCTGTCGGGGTCTCACCGATGTGAACCCTTTGGGATTGACATACATGGAGGGTTCGTCAAAGCCAATAAATACATCTCCCATGGTTGCATGTCATTTGTCTGCAGTGCTCTGCGCAGACTGCAAGTCCTTTTGTGTCAGTGTTGTAGGAGGCCAAGGGTGGTCATACCACATGTAGCATCTCTTCAATAGCTGCAAGGTTAACTTAAATCCGGCATCAGAGCAATTGTATCACCTTTACAGCACAGGGATAACTCGATTCTACAATCTAGCCGTCTTGTGTCTTTTGCATACCTGTCAACCCATGCGGTTTACCCGTATTATTGTACAGGGAAATTGAGTTTTCAGGTCCGTACGACGTACAGCCGTTTCAATACGGGCAACAAAAAATGTTTCGTCTCTTGTTTGTGTTTCTACCTTGTGATGGAACTTTGTAGGATGAACGTCGAAATTTAGAAGGGGTATGCGGTGACCAATAAGGTTGACATGTATGCTGTTGTCAACACTGTTTTGTAATCCTCCTTTGTGGGGTTGTTGCAACCCCATTCTTGCTAGGAAAGTAGCTCTGTTTATTTTTTTTTCTCTCAAAATCAGCCTAACGTTTCCAACTCCCCGAACACAGAATCGGTATTTTTCTTCTTCTTGGTTCTTTCGTGACTTTACCGAAAGAACCAAGAAGATGAATCCCTGCAGTCACGAAAGCTTTAATTCGGTATTTTTCTCTTCGAGGAAATATGAAGCACTTGGCATTCAGCACAGGATCCACCATTACTTATTCCTAGTTTCGTCGGTTTCATTCAGTGTCTATGATTCACATCCAATCAAGTGCAGTGTGCGAACTTCAGCATTGGGGATAGAGACAACAGACAGCAACTTGTGATGCTCATCACAACACCTGCTGATGTCTTGTGCTGGCAATAGAGTAGTGAGTATGTACTAAACAGCACTTACTTAATACTCGACGGGAGATCTTTATCATCGTTTCTGCGCGTGGAGGAGCCCATTGGTGCATTATTACTGACCCTGGTTCAATTGCGAACATCAAATGCAATTGATATCTACTCTTGGCACGAGCCTATTTTGGCAGATCAAACGTGAAATGGATCCGCTGTGCAGTTTATACACTTCTCCATAGACAAAGAAGCCAGGCGAGGTGCTGGTCACATTACACATTTTGTAATTGTTTCTATACAGCCCACATTAAGTACTTGGTAAGAGTTCTGCTGTTTAACCAAGCTTTATAAAGGTTTGTATTATAGATACACTTTCACCTCTGAATTTGAAAATCTGAGTGCTAACCATTACACCAAGGTAGCATTCTTATTTCACAACATTGGACCCCGACAACTAGCTTTCAATAGATTTCAAAGCCTAATCATGAGTCGCCACCAGGATTAAAACTCAGAATCATTGTTCATTCTTTTTACATTTTCCTCCTGAGTCATGCAACCAATCACATAGATCCAATTTTAAATAGCTTTAATATAGTAGAAATCTGAAAGACCAAAGCATAGGGAGTCAATGTATGGTAACTTTATAGTCATTAATTCAGCGCCTGTCAGACAGAGACTATGGTAGATTACAATAAACGTTCAAAGTTGACAGTTTATTGTCACTAATAATCCTAGAAGCTGCGAGTTTTTCATATTAAATTTACATTTTTTGGGCGATAAATAATATTCCGCGTTAAAATTCACAGATTACAGTATATCAGCCGATTCCTCCAAACATTTCGTGAGACACCTTGATGGGAATTTTTGATGGAAATGTTTTGTAAGTGCAGCTGGCTTCTATCACATTGTAGTGCCCCGTGACACAAACAGAGGCAGATAGTTTCTGTACAGAAATCCAAGATACCTGAATGGAGTTCAAAAAAACTCGCAAACAAACACCTTGTGAAAGACCCAACGAAACAATTGCTGGGTTCCATCTTCCATGAAGGTGCACCCTAAACCGCATCCGCACAAACCATGGCAGATAAGGATAACCGATGCACAAACGGAAATTTCAAAACTTTCAAGTAGTGTGCAACTGTGGACATCCAGAACAGACCATACAACATAACGATGCAATGCCCGATCCACGAATATGAAGGCGACATTACAGCGATACACTCCGCTATTGACGCAGTTATATTAGTTATTATAACTGATTTCTTTGAACCTGCTGTTTATGTTTAGTTTGTCCTTCCCCCGTACCTCGGATTAACACGGTTGGCTACATATGGTGCGAAAGAAATTCAACATACATCCATACATCTGGCTTGACCACCTGCATTTGAGATTGTGGTTGTTGCTCTGCATCTATATCAGCCATATGAAAGACGAATAACGTAGAAGTTGTTTGAGAAGTGCGGGCAGTGGAGAGAAATGTTGCGGAGAAGCACAAATAGTTGAGGTGCCAATAAAATATAACTTATTGATTGATACAGTGCAGAGATATAGAACTGTGATGTTAACAACAGGGAACAATTGTGTGTCATTGTGACAGAGTTGTTTTGAACGTTATTGAATAGCTTACTGGAAATATCCCAGGACCGTCAATTCTGGTGAATGCCGTTGCTTAAAGATTGACAAATTGGCTCAATTAGTAGCTCCTAGGGATACAAATTGGTAAATTTCACGCAAAAATGTGAGCACTAGCAGGGTTGGGAAAGGTGAGGTGAAGAGGGTACATTATATTTGACTGCATGTGTGTGCGGTGTGCTTGGCAAATGCATGATGTGTGTTTGCATATTTGTAAGTGCAGCTGGCTTCTATCGCATTGTCGTGTCCCGTGACACAAAAAGAATGGATAGTTCCTGTACAGAAATACGAGAGAGCTGAATGGAGTTCAAAAGAACTCGCAAACACACACCTTGTGAAAGACCGAACGTAAACAATTGCTGGGTTCGAGCTTCCACGAACGCACATTGTCCCTTCTAAACCGCATCCGCCTAAACCATGGCAGATAGAATGCCCGTATCTGAGTTGTGCTTTGCATATGCATGTCGTTGGTTAAGAGACGCGATAAATCATCTGGCGTATCACGTGTGAACGAACAGTCCTCATTGTGTCCGTCACACATAAGGCATTGCAGTTGACAGCCGTGTACAAATTGCAACAAGGGCCATGCAAGGATATTCACAGTGACATACGAAGACATATTCCCAAAACATTTATTGGAGACATAAACACATACTTGGAGAGAGTATTAACCATTTCAGATCACTGACAGTTTCGTCACCTCGGACGGGAATGAAGTACACGACATTTAAAAAATAAAAGGCTTACAAGCTGAGCTAAATATTAATAAAGTACCGCATCACCAAAATAAGTCTCGTCCAACAAGCTTGCTGAAAAAGAGAATAATTGTTTGTGGGAGACAACTGTAAAATACAAAAGAGAATGCATCCATATGGCAATTATTGCAGGATCAAAAATAAGAATCAAGCAAAGCAGGATGGAGTACTTTTGGGATAAAAAAAAATTTGTTTTTGAAGAGTAACGTTAAATTATAAAAGTGCATATTACCTGCTATGACATGGAAAAGAAAAACACGGAAACAAAACAAATGGAACAAAATCTGAACAAAAGCATGGGAATATGCATCATCGTGATTACACTGAGATAGGGGACCATTTGGATCAGATAACACATGCTAATTCTAGACATTGCACTTTTGAAAGTAAGACTGCGGGTTAAGGGCACTTCACGAGTGGGGAAGATAGCCAATGGACAAGACTGGTGACTGAATTCAGCCAAATGAAAGAACCCACACGAGGATGACCACTATGGAGATGGAATAATAAGATCCGCTCATTCTTTCTTTGGGTCACCACATCGTAATGAGCATTTTTGACACTACTGCGTTTGTAAATTGTATTCCTTGGGGTTGGGCTAAGACAGCTACACATAACCAGTTTATAGTACGACGTATTGTGCTCACTCGTGATATGAGCTGAAATTAGAATTTTCCTACAACTGGAGATGTGGTTTGATCACAAGTAACTGTCCGGATTTGAACACAGGGCCTTAGCGGTGCGAGCTCAGTGCTGATAATATGTATGGCCATAAGCTCCCTGAGCACCACTATTTATAACCCACATTTAATTGTCTTATTCGTTTCCATGGGAACCTAATAATTACAGTACAGTGTAAGGACACATTTACAGTATTGGGATGTATATTAGGGTGGCAATCTGGCAGTGGCAAACATCAGCACTGGGGAAAACACATAAACAAGGGCCTGGGTTCGATTCCCGACTCGGATGCCTTTCTGTATGGAGATTGTATTTTTTCTCCCTGTTATGCAATGGTTTTCCTGTGGGTTCTGCAGTTTACTTTCAATGCAGAAAAAATACTGCACGGCCCTTGCATATTTCTCGACAGTATTTGGTTCACACATTGCAACATCGCTCCCAATTGCCGGGCGGTAGTGGGGCATGCCAGTAATCCCGCTCTGAATTCCCGTGAGCGTCGAGGTGCAATAACCCTGGCATGCTATTAGAAGACAGTCCAGAAAAAATGTGGACTCCACCTGTTCCACCTGTATGGGATAGAGTGTTTTCCCCTCAATAGGCATGGATTTTTTCCGGGTGTTCCGGTTTCCTCCCACGTGTAATAAACTCATTAATTAGCCGATAACACCTAAATATATATAGAGAGCCGCAGAGCTTGGGCAATTGCTGCCGTTGGCTCGCCACACGACTACTTATTTCCCCGCTTGCCTGATGCTCCTCGCACACTCAGTCGTTCTCTGTCTTGATACTGCGTAACTCTTATGAGTCAAATGCATAAGGAATACGCATTCGTGAGCATGTTGCGTGCGCTACAAGTCGACATCATAATGTATAACGTGATACTTTCCCGGCTAGCCAAGCATAAGTTACATATTTTAGTCCACCCATTATTTTGCCTTAAAATATAGTTCGAGAAACCACAATTTCAGGATGGGAGCATTCAAAGATAACATCCACAACTGGAAAATTCACACTTAGCTGAAAAAAAACCAGTACAATTATGTAATGTAAAATACCAAGGCAGTATAATAATCGAATACAGTAAACAGGTTCCCAACCTTTTTGGCACCAGGGACCGGTTTCGTAGAAGACAATTTTTTCACGGACGGGGGGGGGGTCATCATTGGGTCTTTCCCCCTTTTCAAAGAAGCTCTCCAGCAACGTTTGTTTTTTTACTCATTTTGGCAAGGGTTAGCTTGTGGGCTTACAAAAACTGTGACTAAGACAAGTGCCAGAGTAGGGAAAGAGGCGCGGAAGGAAGTGGTCAATAAAATAATTGGGGTGGGCCACGCGCCGACTCACCGCTGTCACCTGCTGCTGATCGGCCCTGGTCCTAACAGGCCACGGACCGGTAGCTGTCCGCGGCCCGGGGTTGGGGACCCTGCTGTACACAATATAACTGCGACATACACCAACAACGGGTGTTAGCCCTCTCTGCTTTCATTCGTGCTTTAAACGGCGTCTACAGTTTCATTCACGAGTACATTTTACGGGTTCCGTACACATCTGCTGGAAAAAGTTGTACAGGACCCCAAAAAATATTACTTCCATGCAGTAACTTCAAACGAATGTAGTCGGGCAATACGCGTCCCGTTTAAAAGAGAACGACGGACAGCCGAAACGAATGACCGCTTACCTCGCCGGCTAACAACGACGTCTTGAGTGAGGAACACTTCGGCATGAGCTGCTTAAATTGCACCCCGCCTCCTCTCGTCACACAGCGAGTGTGACGAGGGCTCGTTTTTCCCTTCCTGACCGCGTGTGCCCTCCGTGCAAAGAAGGGCGGGCAGGAGGGGGGTGGAAAGCCAGTCATCCACGTGGTTGCTACCATCGTAAAACCAACCTGCAGCGCAGGTGTGGCTATGACACAGCCAAGGAAAAAATTGGTAAGGGGACACCGCTGTGGTGGTGTTGTTGTACAGTGTCCTTGAATTATACGCACATTTCCCAAACCACGGTGACTAATTCAATCACACATCATTGCTGAAAGAGCATTACTGCGGTTGATAAGGACTTCTGGGAATTGCATAATCATTTCTGCAGCATTTGTTAAATTCAAACATAACTCCGGGCCGGTTTCGACACGCAATGTCTCATCCGGAGTCATGCTTGCATGACCGTTAACATATACGCCTTTTAATGCTGATACATTCATGGATACAGTACTCTACAATGGCTGTATCCGATTGCTCAGGGCGTTGAGCAGTCGTGGGGAATCGTGTAACTCACTCCTGTGTACTCATTGATGCATTGTGCACAAACGCACGTGCACGGATAGGCACGGTTGATAACGTGAACGCCTTCATGGCTAACTGGATGGGAGCCCGTGAATATTGAATGTCTTCTCTGCTGCAGAGGAGCACTGGACACGGCGCCTTTTTATATTGTGGAAATTAAATGAGAGATTCAAACTTATACATTGTCCTAGAAGTAATAAGTTAATCGTGTTTATGCGTCTAGTCCTATGTCAATCCAAGACAAGTCTCCCCACACCTTTCAAAATGCAGTGGTACTTCACCATACTGGCTGAAGAATGGACCAGAACTGGTTTAGATGATAAGTCACGGCCGGAAATCTATTTAGGGAACTAGGTTCATAGTGCGGTGCGCTAACCACTATGCCACTATTTCCCCTCAAACTACAGTACCTATAATACAGTGTTGGGAGTCAACCATGGAGATGTAAATTTAAATATACCTGGCCATAACCTGGGCAATTCTCATTTATGTTAGGGAAAGAGAATGGCCGTTTTTGTAATGAAAATCCATTTACAAAAACTGGTATGACATTACATTTTACGTAATTACGAATATAACAGGCAGTTATATGTTTTTTTTTATTTTGCAACATTTCAATTGTTGCTCAAACGTTAATTTATTTAGCATACCTATTGCGAGGGTCGCCGAAGGACGCCATGAATAAATAAGCCCGTGTTGCCGGCTGGGTAGTTGTGAGTGGAGAGGCATGGCAATGACCCGGCCGGTGGGGACTCAACGGGGGAGATGGGCACGGGGAAAGCAACTGGGAAAGTGAAGCACGGGTTAAGGGGGGTGCGTCAGGAGGAGGGAGGCAGGATTGGTAAGGAGCAGGAGAACTTGGACAACCTTCGAGAGATTCGAGAAGGAACAGCGGGGAAGGATGACGACAGGGGAGGCCTGGTGTGAGGACAGGGTGTCTTGGCCCTGTGTGAGGAAAACATTCCCTGACCCGAAGGTCACCTTGTGTGAACTCCCATAATTATAATTTAGATTTTTACTGTGGCGCATTTCATCCGTAGATTCCCAATGCACCACTGTGTTTGGAAAACAAAAAAAATAAACAGGGTAAGCGGCCATAACTAGGGGGTGAAGGCCAGTTTTAAAGAGGTGAGTTTTTAAAGAGAGACTAGAACGATTCTGATTGTCTTATGACCAAAGGCAAAGCGTTCAAAGGTCTGGGAACTTCACTGGCAAAAGCCCGATCACCCCAGGAAATGAGCCTTGACCTCGAAGTACAGTGCACTCCAAAGGAAGGCGATGAAAATATTCCAGGGACCGCATTATAGTGTACAAATTAGCACAATGCTCCTGGAAGTCATTTTAAAAATAAATTATTAAATGGCCATACTGCTATACCATGTAGTTCAGAAGCAATGATATTAACAAAACTAAAGAAAAAAAGAGTGCTTGGAATTGCATTGAGATTCAGGAGCACTCGGATTAGAGAGCATACGTAGGTTAATGACATCACTTGGGCAGAACGTATCGCTAGAATTGATGATGGCCGATGGTCAACAATAATAATGAAGTGGCAGCCAAGGAACGGACTGTGACCAAGAGGGCATCCACCGTGGAGATAGAGTGATGCAATCCGTTTTCAGATATTAGGGGTGGCTTGGGAGGTTTAAAATACAGCAGCCGAATGGACATGGCTGCTGCTGATGAAGACAATGTATAGCAATGCAACAGGGAACACCTCGGTGTGTGTTGCTTGGATATTCTGGAATTAAAATTACTGGGGATTGCAAATACACTATCATGATACTTTACTCAGAATAACCTGAGATGATACTGGACAATTTCTAGGGCACTCCGAATTAAATAAGCACCTGATAGTACAGAACACATGAGAGTTATTACATTACAATCGAGACCTCTCAAGCCAAGGGAGGAGTGTAGCCAATGGGTAGCGTGAGATTGACTAATGGTGGTGTGAGAACAGAAGTGGAGAAAGCTGGAGGAGAGCCGCTATGTTCACTGTATACCAAACCTCTCACGTTGGGAGAGTGATACGCACAATGCTCGAAGTCTCACGCAGAACTCTTGAGACAAAAGCTGATGTGGACAATTCTTAAGGTAAAGGTGTTAGTGTTGCTGTTGCCAGCAGAAGGTCCTTCACTCGAGAGCCTGTCAAGTGGGTTTGTTTGGCCAACTCTTCCACACTGGGCCAAACATTGCTGAAGACGTGGGAGTACCCACACTTTCCCGTCCCACGTGGCCTACCGATCAACTGTAGTGTACTCATGCATATTGATCAGTGGACAGAGGCAATGTGCCCATTGTTTCAACTGCCATATCAGAAGATTGAATCGAATGGACGACCTCAGGAATGCAAATCCAATAAGCTAACCATAACACCATGGCAGCATCTCCAATACTTTAAGTAATGTATGTATATTTATAACTGGATAATTATCCCTCGACGCTACGGTGTGCATCTATATGTAGTGGTATAGCGCTGGCTGCTGGTGGTAAAGGCTAACTGCGGTGGACGGCAGTACTCGCGTCAGCAGGTCACGATATATACGAGAGGGGGACATCTCGGGGACAGGTCACAGAAGGGGCCCATCGGGAAGCCCTAGGCGCCGTTAGTCAGACAGCCTACCAACTGCTCTAAGTAGTGTCGCCGACAATAGATGGTCTAATTATACTGGTAGGAACAAAGTGGACCAGACCACCAATAGATTAATGTGTCCGTCCGTCCGTCCGTCTGTCCGACAAGATGGCCGCCCGCTCCCCCTGCGATCTGTGAACTAAACAAGATGGCCGTCGCTTCCGGCGCCTCACGGCGAAACTTTAAACTTCGCTTCAAATTTACTTTACTGAAACGCAGCACGTTTTTTTAACACAGAGACAAGATACATTTATATTAACACAGACACGAGATACATTTAATCGCCTTATTTGCGAGGCCTACTGCAGAAAAGGCATCGCGAGGCCTACTGCAGAGAAGGCTTCGCGAGGCCTACTGCAGAGAAGGCTTCGCGAGGCCTAGTGCAGAAGGCTTCGCTAGGTCTACTGCAGAGAAGGCTTTGCGAGGCCTACTGCAGAAAAGGCATCGCGAGGCCTACTGCAGGGAAGGCTTCGCGAGGCCTACTGCAGAGAAGGCTTCGCGAGGCCTAGTGCAGAGAAGGCTTCGCGAGGCCTAGTGCAGAAGGCTTCGCGAGGCCTAGTGCAGCAGGCTTCGCGAGGCCTACTGCAGAAAAGGCATCGCGAGGCCTACTGCAGAGAAGGCTTCGCGAGGCCTAGTGCGGGCTCGCGAGGCCTAGTGCGGAGGCTTCGCGAGGCCTACTGCAGAGAAGGCTTCGCGAGGCCTACTGCAGAGAAGGCTTCGCGAGGCCTACTGCAGAGAAGGCTTCGCGAGGCCTACTGCAGAGAAGGCTTCGCGAGGCCTAGTGCAGAAGGCTTCGCGAGGCCTAGTGCAGGGCAGGCTTCGCGAGGCCTACTGCAGAGAAGGCTTCGCGAGGCCTACTGCAGAGAAGGCTTCGCGAGGCCTAGTGCGGCAGGCTTCGCGAGGCCTAATGCGGCAGGCTTCGCGAGGCCTACTGCAGAGAAGGCATTGCGAGGCCTACTGCAGAGAAGGCTTCGCGAGGCCTACTGCAGAGAAGGCTTCGCGAGGCCTACTGCAGAGAAGGCTTCGCGAGGCCTAGTGCAGAAGGCTTCGCGAGGCCTACTGCAGGAGGCTTCGCGAGGCCTAGTGCGGGAGGCTTTGCGAGGCCTAGTGCGGCAGGCTTCGCGAGGCCTAGTGCGGGAGGCTTCGCGAGGCCTAGTGCGGGAGGCTTCGCGAGGCCTAGTGCAGAAGGTGGTGGTGGGGGGTGGTGGGGTGGTGGTGGTGGGGTTGGGTGGGGGGTGGTGGGGGGTGGTGAGGGCTGGTGGGAGGGGTGGTGTTGAGGGTGGTGTTGGAAATGAAAGACTACGAGTCTTTAAATCTCACAGCGTTTCTTGTCAAAACAAACACTTTTAATTAACGTTACACTAGAATACAGTAATTTTTTCTTTAACTCCTCTATACCCGGTCGATATCCCTGTACCGGTACTAAGTATTATTCCTACCAGCCCACCCCGCAGGGTCCTGTTAGTGTGCACCCACATAGGGTGTATATTATCCCGATGGTGCTTGTTAAATAAAAGTGCCTCCAGTTATTACGGTCTCCGATCTGCATCACTTCATATATTCAGCTAATAATTTTGAATACATTGAATTCATAACAGGTGAAGTTGTAATTCTACAACGTTACCCTTGTTTTCCTGTACAACGTATGCAGAAAACGGCACGTTGTAAAGATAGGATAAACCTGTTTTGTGTAATGCCATGGTGTGTCACAGGTGACTGCATACATAATTTATCGTTCTGCCTCACCACTCCTTGTAGAGAAGATGTTATCAAACGAATGTAGGGAAGATATTTATCTACTATTAAGAGTCCCGAACCCGTGGTGAACATTCCTTCTACCTATGGTGGAGGCCAGACAAAGATTCCCCGTTTACCCTTAACAGACTGGAGGAGCAAGTGCTGTTAGAAAGTAGCACGTATGAAGGCCGGCACGGCACATGAGGGGGTGGGTGGCCAGCACCACGCCCGACAGCCTTTGTCTCCCTAGTGGCGATGTAGACACGGCACACCCGGTATTAATTTGAGGCCGAGTTGACCTAGGGGAGGCCCAGGTCCGGTTCAGATGATCGTCACTGGTGTTGGCCATGAGCCTTCAGGTTGGTAGTGCACTAACTGCTCCACACTTCAACCAGACCACTCGAAAGAATACCCTGTTTGACTCTCTTCAAAGTGGCAAACAGTATGTAGCCAACCGCGCTAATCGAAGGTGTGGGGGAAAGGACAAACTAAACAAAAACAGTTCTAAAGAAGTGAGTTTTCAATCTAGATTTACTTAGTCAATCCCTCACTGGAATTGAAACTTATTTAAGAAATAAGTTTTGCCAGCCAAACAGCCTGCACCCAATACAATCAAGAGTAATGACACCATTGTTGTTCGAGATACGATCCAGGCACTGGAAATAAAAACATACCAACGCGATCCTGTTTTTTTTTTAACAGACAACATTTTCTCACGTCCATTTCTATTTTTATATGAAAAGAATGCAGTACAAGAGTAGGTGTGGTTAATGCACGTACAATCGGATTGTGCAATTGATGTCCAAAACAAAGAGCTGCTGTGATTTGCTCATGCTACTCAAACACTACAGGGGCTGTCTAACACCATCCTACAGCGCCTGGTAAAAAACACAGGGGTTCGGCCAAGCACTTGGTGGATGATGGTGTGCAGGGTCTCGGACAGGGAGATCAGTCGGAGACGGCCAGATCGCAAAAGACCACGCGGCAGGTGGAGAGAAATCATTGCCAAAGTGTCACTGGCGCTGTGGTGCAACACAAAGCGTGGAGGCAACGATGCGTGCATGAGCCATAAATGGAGCCAGTGGAAAACAATGGCACACAATAAACAACAAATGGGCATCATCAATTCCGTAATTGCCGCAGGCGAATAAGGTTATAAACGATTCAAATCCAATCAAAATGATTCCATAGTACTGTAATAGATTTCACATGAATCTAAATAGCGGCGCATCTTTGCTTTGATTACGTATAAGAGCACGGGATTCTGCGGTACAGTATGTGCTTGAACATGGGTCATATTGGCAAGTAAATGTGCAGGGTAAATATTGGCAAGTAAATGTGCAGGGTAACTACCAGAGGTGTGGACTCGAGTCATGTGACTTGGACTCGAGTCAGACTCGAGTCATGAATTTGATGACTTCAGACTCGACTTGGACTTGCATAACAATGACTTTGTCCCACCTCTGAGGTGTGGACTCGAGTCATGTGACTTGGACTCGAGTCAGACTCGAGTCATGAATTTGATGACTTCAGACTCGACTTGGACTTGCATAACAATGACTTTGTCCCACCTCTGAGGTGTGGACTCGAGTCATGTGACTTGGACTCGAGTCAGACTCGAGTCATGAATTTGATGACTTCAGACTCGACTTGGACTTGCATAACAATGACTTTGTCCCACCTCTGAGGTGTGGACTCGAGTCATGTGACTTGGACTCGAGTCAGACTCGAGTCATGAATTTGATGACTTCAGACTCGACTTGGACTTGCATAACAATGACTTTGTCCCACCTCTGGTAACTACTATTCATTTGAGCACAAACCTACTGACGTTCATGTAGTTTGTTCTGCCCCACACCAGATATGGGGTGTTTATACAGGGACTTCTTGATATGATGGTGCGAAGTTTGGTCACATAACCAGGAAGTTCCGGGTTAAGGGTCTCTAAGCCACGAGGCCAGGAGGGGGTGTCAGCCATTACAGTACAAAATGGAGGCACAATTAGCGTCTCAGTGGAGACGGGTGCATCTGTTCATTGCGGGACTTTAAGAAGCATTGTCTGTAAGTTCGTTTATGTTCTTATAATACTGGGAATGCTGTTATGTTTGGATTGCCGTTATAATGCTGTAAATGCCTTTATAATGCTGTTGAATATGGTGCCTAGTTAACAACGAAGCCTGCCACTTGCATTATTGCGAATGTTATTTGTAGTTGGATAAGTCGAGCCAGACTTATGCGCATGCAACTTTAATGCATTCTTGAGAGCAAGGATGAAGAAGTATCTCATCCACAGTTCAGTGTTATATGCAGCACTGTACATTTAGGCTGCAGTATGGTGATTACATAAAGTGACCTAATTTAACACAGTCGCTTATTCTCTTGTTGCATAGCTAGTCAGTACCATTTACCTGATATACTGAGAAGTGTTAAATCTCGGGTGTGGACCAATCAACTTCAAGGACAGTGCATATCATTATCATCATCAGAGTTGTTTATCATCATGAGAGTTGTTTCTTTTTGTTTGCATTTTGACTGCTTGTGTTGTGGTTATTGCAAACATGATGCCTTGTATAAAGGTGTCAGTTTTCGTACCAGTTGAAAGGGTAAAAACCTATTACTATAAGTGTTAAATCGTGAATGCATAATTATTATCTAAATTTATATAGTGCCTTCACCAAGGCGCTTTACAGGATTGATCAAATTGTACGCAAGATAATGGTTGAGATGAAGAGTGGTGTTATTAAAAGTGGCGGTGTGTAGTTTTAGTGACAGTAGAACAGGCGGGGATGGTTGGGGTAGGCCTGGTCGTATCTGGAGGGCGGATAAGTATTGAGGCATCGCATTAGGAAGACAAAGGGGTATGGCCAAGGGTGGGGACTGGGCAGTGGAAGAGGGCCTCTGCGAGCGAGTCCCCTGCACCGCAGACGACGTTCACGTCCGTGCAGCACAGCAGCAGATCCCCGGCCGGACCCACGGCGAGGAAGAGCGTGCAGCGCCGACTCGGCTCGCCTTCACGCTCAGCACGCCGACACGGTAAAGACTCCCCCGGTCGCAGGTCCCTCCCATGCCGGGGCCGCACGAAGCCTCGATGCCCTTGGGTAGCTGTAGCCCAGGCGAATGTGCGGCCCAGCGAAGGAGCCGCCCGACACTGGCGACGGAGCAGCCCAGCGAGCAATGGCCGGCGGCCAGGCCGCCAAGAGGATGCCGGGTGGACGTGTGAGTAGGCAGGGGACACAAAGGGGGGGGGGGGGGGGTTGCACCTCCAACCTGCCAGCTAGCGTCGTGCTTCCGCCATCCTGCTTCCAAAGTACATTCACCCATAGCCCAGTGGTGCTGGCTCAGTATTGGAGTGTTGTTGGCTTCTGTAATGCACTGCCATACATATTAATGCAACAATTCTATGAGAATTGTAGATATTTAGGTCGTGTGGAATGTAACCATTGCGGGGAGCGGCAGTGTTGCGGTTGGCATGCTGCACTACGAACCCGGCCACCCGAGTTCGATTCCCACTCACGGCCAACAGTGATGATTATCTGAATCGGTCCTGGGCCTCCCCTAGGTCGATTTAGCCTCAAATGAGAATTTTTCACTTCTTTTCGCACCGTATATACCCAACCATGCGAATCGGAAATGCAGTGTGTAAACATCACCATTGAGGAGACAAAGGAGGTCGGGCGTGGTGCTGGCCTTCCAACCCCCTTGTGTGCCCTGCCGACCATAGGTGCTCGCTAACAGCATTTGCCCGAACAGTCTGTTAAGGCTATACAGGGGATCTGTCTTTGGTGTAACCATAACAGTGGTATACCACGAAGGAGAGTGAACTCGGGTGGGCCAAAGGGATTCTAGATTTGAAGCTTTCGTGACTGCAAGGATTCATACTCTTAGGTTTTTTCGGTAAAGTCACGTAGGAAAAAATAAATATTAAAATATTAGAAATAATCATAGAAATAAAATAATAAATCACGACGTTTCGGAGGCAACACAAGTCTCCGTC
>NW_024704995.1:54290-88656 GCF_018977255.1 Callorhinchus milii
CGGTCCTACGGTCAGAGCCGTGCAGCCCAAAAAAGTGCAGTCAATGGGCTTATAATGTACTGGAATTAGTTTCGACTTATGACTGTGATTAATGCACGGCCGAGAAAGGAACGCGTTAGACTGCCCCTGGTTTTGATATTCGGCAGAGGCAGGCTACATACACCAGAATGATGTCCGCTTATCACAACCAGATCGACTTCTGTCAGGAGTAGTACTAACTGAAGAAAGTCTCTTAATCGGCTCAAAGGCCTTATTAGCCTGGGAGGAATACTGGGAGGCTTAGGGTACCCCAATCGGGCCATGACACGTATGTCAGTTTGACTTGCAGCGGGTTTGAAATGACTGGTCCTACGCACCAAGCCCTCCAGTGCGACAAGACTGTGCACAGGTTGTTAAATCTCCCGGGTGGACTAGTATGACACATTGGAGCCTACAGCGCTGTAGAGATCAAGCTCTGGAATCCCAAGATCACAGCCTCGCCAGACCCGAGCTAAAAGGCCTACACTCCGGACTGTCTGATTCTTTGTCGTATATCGTATAGTGGGGGCTGACTGGCCGACAACCTGCGACATGTTAAAGCAGTGACTCAATCCACTGACATTCGCATGCCTTCTAGTTTCTTGCGGAGAAGACAAAAATTTGGTGTTCCCTATTTATAGGGTGTGAGCTGTACATTGCTTGCGAGAGCCCTATCTGAAAGGCAGACGTCCTGGGACGGTCAACTATGTGGTGTCTGTAAAATCTGCAATGCTTCGTAAGGTGATGCAATCCATATTATGAAAAGCTGGGTGGTCAGGGGGCCCGACAACAAGTACTGACTCAGTTATCGACAAGATCCTAGATGTACTTGCGGATGCGAGTGCCTGCGCCACTATGGGGTTCTCAGACGGTGTTTCAGGGTAGACATGGTAAAGTGAGCTTGTTATCATAAAAAAGAAAAAGCCTACAGGGCGTGGACCCCTGAGCAGATCAAAGTATTGACCGATGCCAAGTTCAGCTAATAAGTCTAGCCGAGTTGTTGACTGAATTCTTTGTATGTATGTTTCAACTGTCATGAATTAGTCGAACAGTGTTCACAAGCAGAAACGTGGGGCTCAACTTTTCTAGTGCCTTACTACAGAAGGTTTTCGTCCGCTTGATGGTCACTACCCTGCACACAATGGCTCCCGTGGGCTCCCTAAACGACAGTATTCTGTGCGAATATGGCTATAAGGCAGTTGCTTGTATGTGGGCCCCGACACGTAATTAGCGGACATACTAGTTCAAGCCAGTCTTCCACTTTGACTATCAGCTTAATTGATTATTGGATTCGATTGCATGACTCAGAGGGCGATGTTCCCTAAACTTCGGACTAAAGGTCGCCATGGGAGGGATATAATTCTCTGGTTTAAGGTCAGTTCTACGCTCAGTCGTTTACGACCCAGGGTCGAGTTATGCACGTCTCTTTACGTGAACGCCGAGCGAACCGTGAGGGATAATCACGGCCCACGCGCCGCTAGCTGAGCGTGGGATCAAGTAGGGGGTCTGTGAAATCCATGCCAAGTCAAATTGCTGCGCCACCACGCACTAAAGAGGCGCTGCCGAGAAATAACGCCGTGGTACTATAACCACTATTACAAACTTAGTAACCTGACATCGATAGAGAACGCCTTCTCAACAAAGCGAGATGCTCTTAAAGCAGCTGCTGACTCCTGGACCCTCAGATTCTCAGTTGACTCTTTTATCTAGTTCGCTGATTGTTGGGGTAACACTACGCTGTGGCAATTGCGTGAAATAAGTGCGCCATGGAGACTCGACTTCTTGAGGTAGAAATCAACTTCTACGAACTGATTGAAATGCCTTAACCAAAGAAAGTGGGGAGTGCGCTACCAATACGCAAATCAGCCTCAAGGAAACCATCACTAGTTCTCTTTGCGGTATATCTAATTAGCCCTGGCCTTATGGGATTCAGAGGCAAGTGCCGCGCAACCATAGTACCTTCACATCTCTACTCAAGCAAGTAATTCACTCGACTAGCGACGTAGGTCTGGGACGTGGATAAGCCTGGCGGATGGGTAGATTCGATAGATACGCTCGATCACTCAGCACTTTTGAGGAGTCGCACATTGGTGGATTAGGGCACAGCCCCTCGCTACAAAATGCTTGACGAGAATCCCGATTGGGGAAGTATTTTGCTGAAAGAGTGACCCGAGGAAATCGCAACTAGCCTTTACATGGTCAGCTGATACCCACCATCCCGTTTCGATTTATGATCACCGAACATGGGATGAGCCTCTGATATAGGGGCAACTGATTCTACTTGCTGCTACAACGCCTAGAGATCCAAACACCTTAGCTTGTTTTCCACCCAGGAGTCGTGCGCTAGGTATTCTACCATATCTTTACCCGTTTCCTATTTGCAAGACCGGGACGGATTTACAGTTATGTCACCAAACGTCCATGTTCGCGCATCTGTTTGGGGTCCTACTAAGGTAGTCGCGAGTCATCAAGGATTACTTCCGTACACGACCCCTAAGCGTCTTTCGCAGGGATGGAGCGGGTACTCATTTTCCACATCAGTCGTCCGGATCCGAGGCACCTCGAGACGTACTGCACTAAGGGCCTGCACGTACCTATCCCCAAGCTGTATTAGTGCCTGTTTCGGAGAACGCACAAGGGAGACATCTAGCGGATCATCTGCCCCTCTTGGCCTCTGTACTTTCAGACCTGCCCAATTCTTTGATTGCTAATCGGTCGCATGAATATCTGGGCTGCCTTTCATTTACCTATACTTGGGGAAAGATGAGTGTGGACGAGACGTCTGAGATCGGCTGAGACCCTTCCTGCCTACCCTCAGTCGTCCTGTGAGTCCGAACTAGTTGGGTTGCCATAGATCCGCTGCCGTACTTCCCCATACGCCGAGGAATATCTAAGGGAAGTAAGAATTACGGGGGGTGGTCTGAGGCTATATTTTTATTGATCGCTCGTGGATGATACGTACTCATTCGTATGATTGAATCCTGCTCAGTGTGCCGAGCCGGCAGAGGACGCCTAGAGTCTCGACGCCCTAATACTAATGCGACCAACACATGTTCAGCAATTATGGACTGTGTCTCGGGCCTCAACTCAGGGGGGATGATGAGTAGTAAGCCGAGGGCATCTCGGTACTCACTCATCGTAGCAAGGGAGCGCATTTCTCAGGAGGTTACCCGCTAACTACGAGGTTAAGCCGGATGGTGGGGAGGCGACACTATTTGTAGTAATCCGCAGCAGTTCTCTAACGATCGTGCAACGCCATCCCAAAGCCCGCCTGAAGAAGGGTATGGAAGTGTACTTCTAGCAGTACCCCAACCCCCCCTCTTCTGAGAGATGAATTCCTTTAACTATTAATTTTCGGACGGCATTGCGAGGTAAAGGTACATTCTTGACATGTGCTGTCATTACCACTCTGACTACAGGCTACCTCTTGCGATGCAGTGTCTTAGCCGGAGCCATGGTATAAAGCCTTCGTGAGCCGAATAAGCGTCCGCTCCTTACCGCGGAGATGGCGGGCTTGCCGAGGTAATTATCAACCGCGATAGATTTACAGTTCCGCTTGGTTAGCACTACTGCCGTCCAGTGATGCGTTCTCCATGGGCAAACGACGAACTGTCCTGTTGGAGACCACACTGCCGATCTGTGCGATTTTCATTGTAGTTTTCTATGAAGACCTGAAATGTTACCAATAAGAACAATGTAACCAACCTTGACGGCTGTGTCCCCATACGCTTTGAAGGCTTAGCTGCTGTATCTAGAGCCTTAGAGCAGTGGTTGTTAGGGCGATAGTCATAACCCATACCCTATGGTTACAGGATAGACAGGAGTTGTTTGAGGTCCGGTAGCTATTGTCAGTCGGAGCCCTCGCGTTCATCAACCGCCTGGTCTTAAGCTTAAGCTATTACTCGACGTTTCGAGAGAAGGTCACTATTCGTACAAGCCCAGAGTAAAGCTCCCCCGTTGGAGTGCCCTAATATTCCTGGGTGTACTAAAGGTTCGGATTAAACCTGAATAGGCCTGTTAGGGAGCAGAACTCATGACTTATAGCACTTCGGGAGGGTGATAGTGAGATCCTATAATCCTATATGCAGAGTCTACTTTGCTACACATTTTTTTAGCAAAGTCTTGGAGAGGATGGACGGACACTATTCTCTTGTAGCTTAGAGATGACGTCGTGGCGGCATCCACTGATTACGAACCCAGATGATTGGTTTCGGTTAGTCTCGCTCGTGACAATCTAAAGTCATGGTAGTCGCTCCACTTCTCACAGGTATAGGATGAAACCTCTGTGGGAAATCGAATCTAAGCTTGAGCTCTGCTGTATTCTAGAGTAAGCTGTTCTAGTAGGGGTTGGGGGAGAGAAACACCAATGCTTTCATTAACGATGGAGACACCAATATACTATAGAACGAGGCGAAAATGGCTAGGAAGATACGTCAACTTTCGTTTCAAAATCTTCTACACTCTAACGGAAAAAATTAACTTTCCTGCCAACATGAGATATTATAACGGTGGATAGCGCGTCGCAGTGACTAGAACCCGTGCGAAAATTGGGCATAGTGATGGGACATCCTTCCTCACACTATGTGTAACCTGTTCTGTGCTGGCTACCGTCTAGCTTCGCGGCTTACCAAAAATTGGGGGACGGTTAATAGAATTTTCACTTCGGTTCGCATCGGTTCATTAAACCAGGCTGTCCGCAGGTCCAATCCACCCTCGTCACCTCGCCCCAGGTTCGGGAACGTTGGCCAATTTTGCGGATTCGGCCCGGAGCGTTTAACGGCAGAACTCTATGATTCACTATTGTTTGCCAGGGGTGACAGGTTACTGCTTTGAGGCCCGCCGTCGGTGGCGATACGGAAGTAGCAATGGATTGCGATATGGCACGGATGTGTACACGAGTAACGGTGGGGTCCCCGCGTGAATTATTGATGAGGATTGAGTACTCACAAAATGGTTTTCTACCCGGGCTGACGGCAGTACTTAGCCGCACAGATTCATTTTTGTGGGCTACCTCTGCGTATCCAGATTCGATAATGTGTAGCCGACTGGCTCGAGGAGACTGCCCTGGCCTTTCTGACACAGCTGCCGTACACACACTATTACCTATGTGATACATACATGTACCGAGGAACGGTGAGAAGGCTGGTGTTATTCCAAGATACTTCCACACCGATGTATCGCTGGCGAGCCACCCCCTAGGAAAGGCTCAAATTGACAATGCAAATTAACACTAGCCTGACAAGTGATGTTGGATTTCTCTGTTAGGCTGGAAACGAAAGTGGTGTCCGCGATTATCCCACATCACTAGGGCAATGTCGAATAGTATTCAGCGGACTTGCCCAACCGGATACTCCATTCTTATCTTAAATGATCCCGGCATCATTATCGGTTACGGTTGACGCGTTGCGCCAAAAATAGGGTAGTGATACTGTCCGAGTAAGGCCGTCGTTTGGAATGAGAGAGTATCCGGGCGTTCGCTCTGTGAAGTAGCATGATCGGCCCCTTGATGGACAAGAGGCAGTAGGGCGCGCGAAACTGTACTGGATCACTTCCGCATTGCCTACCTCTAACTTTTCTTTTGGTCAGCCGATCATGTATAAACTATCCCAGCAAATCCGGACGAGCGATGGTCCCTAGCAGGAGAATATATTTAACTCGTTGCCCTTGAGGATTACAATGTATAAATAAGGTACATCCGCTGCTCAAAGCTGCGTCGCTTGCAGAAGACCTGGGAATGCTGGCCGGCATCATCATGAATGTTCGGTCTGTGGCTCCATAATTACGATCGTCATGTGCATAAGATGCGTGTTTAACGCATTTAGGCCACCAATCGAGCACGGAGCCGAGGTGAACGCCAGGGTCACATGTGGTGTAAAGTGTGCTCCAGGACGCAGTATTACCAACATAAATAGTCCAGTATCCTTAGTCCCTATCTCTATGGAAGCCCCGGTTAACGAGTCTTAGTGCATTAGTGTTGTAAGTTTTACCTACCTCGGTTCATGGTACCCCCGCTCGACACGAGCGCCTTGCACTCGTTACCGTCCATAGGAGCCTTGGAGACTACCGCATCCCGGCGCATAGGAAACTCACCTTTCAGTACCTCATCATGTAGTTCTCTAGTTAAGGTCAGCTGGAATCCCACCGGGTTAATTGCACATACAAGGTAATATGCGGATTATGCTTGTTAATAAGCCGATGACTACTGCGTTACCTAGATAAGTAGAGGCTGAAGCATTGCGCGCTTATGGGCTCGGTACTTCTCATACTAACGAAAGACACATTTCCGAAAGCTCCACCGGCCTCTTTCCGCTCTAGCTGGCTCCTCGGAGTAAAGGTGGCCCAGCTATCACATCTATCTAATCAACTGATTTTCAACTCATATCCGCAGACTAAGTAATCCATCAAGATCCGAGGGAACGCTCAGTAGGTAGTTGGTCTCACTTCAGAGACGGCCGACTGGTCCGGTAAATATGGCAATTACCTCGACTTATCCACTGAACGGGTCATCGTGCACTATTCGAGTCCTTGAATCTATTATCTACGCACTTGACGGTAATTGACTTTCGATATGGGGACAGTTTTGTCTACTCAACGATGTGAAATCGTCCACCCAACGTTTATTTGCGGATCATGGTCCTTCCGCCAGAGCATTTTCACTAGAGGGGAGCTAATAATTGGCCTTATTTAAACACATCAGATCTTGCTAATCCGGACGAAATTGTTAACGGACGCCGCCAACGTGAATAGTGACATGAGCCGCATCTTCGCCGCAGGCCCGGTCCAGAGCTATAATCTTCTTTACGGACCTATTGTAGCAGGAGTCTTCTTTCCGTTGTCTCACGCCGTTCTCACTCCGTAGGTGTGGATTGTAATGCTTCGAATGTAGTGTATGCGGCAATAGGGTAGAGTGTAGAACGACTAGACCTGACGATCATCACTCTATATGCTATTGAGGTGTTCGCGATTAAGTCTTGGCCACATATCAGGTTTGACAAGACGTACGCTGAGTGAAAGCGATGGCAATTGAAAAGTCCTCATCAGTAGCCGCTGACCGTTCGACGACACATGCTCTAGACCTCCGCGTTTGGCACCTACCTCCGGTTGCATATGAGGAGTGCTGAACGCCAAGAGAGATACGCCATGGGAAAAAAGGTAGGCAGCCCCCCGAGATAAGCTTCTCCCAGGGACGCAAGCCTCAGGGGATCGCGTAAGGACGTAGACCTGTGGGCGTGGTGGGCAAGGCCACCCCAGTGACTGAAATCAACTCAATCTAGCGCGAGGGCCAAACATCATCGCGCTCCTCTAAGTCGTCTATGTATCACACCCAGCGCTCATTAATTGTCAATACCAGGGTCGCTTGTTCGAGTACGTATGCGGGACTGTTCATCTGGGACGTAGTCCCAACTTGGTTCATATTTAGACGCAAAGCTGCAACCAGATTAGGAAAAATCCTGAGGTATGGAGACCGACTAGGCAGAAAACGGCAAGACGATAATGTGAGCGCCCAAAGCTGTACTGCATCGGATCGTAGCCCGCTACGGGCATTGGATTTCTACAATGTAGCGTATTCCAACGTTCGCGCCCATGTATGGTTTACCTCAGTTGGGGGGAACACTCTATATGTTTATTTGCGAGGGTTTTAAGTGATGCATGAAGACAGGTAACTATCTCATTATGGTAAGTCGCGATAGCCCTATATTCGACAGCTGATGGAGTGAAACAAAACTCCACGTGTGAAGTATCAATGGGAAGGATTCGAACACAAGCACGATCGCAGGGGTCTCAAGTCTGGCTAACGCACGCAGTGTTTTCAGAATGAAGGCCAGCGTACGGTTGGAAGGGGAAGCGCAAAGGTACAGTAAGAACCTCCGTAATTCGAGCGAGAACGTACCGATGGGACCGCGTTTCTGTCCTGGTCGCAATGTCCATTTGGGAGCCGTGCACGAGGCACCCCCAAGCTTCCTAGTGTACCAAGCGACCGCTTATGGACTACCTATTGATTGTAACACGTGGCAAACGGATCGAACGCTCCGTTAGGGCTTCGAAGTCGGTCGGGGGTTATATTGGGCTAAAATAGACTCCGGCCCCCAGAGCCATCTGGGAATACTAGTGCAATAGAGACGCACGTCTCTTTACGCCCCGTATCCGAGACCAGATGTGTCAATCATTGCGGATCTCATTTTAGGCCTCAGGCGAGTTCCCATGAGGGAATAACTGGGCAGGGTGTGCGAAGCCCATGGAAAGAGAGGCCGCAGTATCTAAACGTATTTACCGACGAGTTCGGGTTTCGTCCCCCAAGGGCCTATAAGACGCCTCTGATCCCAACTTAGTTGTGTGCTAGTAGACGTGTTCAGTGGATATTCTTTGAGTGCATACCCCTAATACCCATGAGCCTTGAGAAATGAGAGCGATCATTGTCGAAAAAACGGGAGAACGGTCCTACCAGATGTTGGGTAGAGCCGGAGGTTAAAGTCTTTATACTAACGTTTCCCGTCATATGAGGGATTCAAGCGAGAGAGAACGCCCTTCTAAGCTACACCAGAGTGCCCGCTATCTAGCAGTCTGTGGCGCTCATGCTTCCAGCAGGACTGCATCCTTCAACGACGGCGCATAATCATTATTTTCTTCAATACAGTTCCTGCCCTTCAAGGCCCCGCCCCATGTGAATTCTGTCCGAAAGTCAGAGCACCTTTCGACACACGCGGTAGGTTTCGTCCTACAACAGCTCTACTGCCAGTAGGTGAGGCGGACTTTTGATGAGGCTGTGTTAGCACAGGTACTAGGGTTGCTGGCTGGATCATTTATGAACTTCAAGCGTAGGTGTAATTTTGAAAGACGGCTCGCTAGTGTTTGAGATACAGATGGAAAGTAATCGTTATGCAAGACCGTTGAAGGTCCCTGTTTCCGGGGCATGGGCGGCTAGCGTGCCGTACCGAGCGACAGGCGCCGGACTCTACTTGATTGATCAAAAACCTTTGTCTATCCCTGATTGTTTTAAGTGACGATATTGACCAGAGATTCGCGGGGTAATACATGGCACTTCCACTTGTGAAGTGCCGGAATTGCTAATCTCCTCGTGTCCCTGTTCTCTATCACCTACCCCGCCAGAGGAGTTCGGTAAAGTTATAAAGCGTGATGAAGAACGAAAATCCTACGGAACTCCCGCTACACATTAGGAAAGGCATATCCGCGAGCATAAGGACAATCACAGCCACCTACTTCCAAGTCTGCAGAACTGAACCTGCATCACCAACATGAACTGTTGCATCACTGAAATTCTTCACAGGTCATCGAGTGCAAATAAGTCATCGCGGTTGACTACCTGGACAAACAAAGCTGGCTATCCGGATGCCGAGCTCGTCTGCGTGCTGGATTGGCGATGAAGGATGCAAGACCCGAAAGTGCCGTGAGCATCACAAAATGGCTACCTATTCACACAAGACCGAGGGCGCTAACTCTGGTCATGGAAAACAGTCGATCGCCGACCGGTTTCACCCAATCACCCTCCTAGTCGCCTGTGAGGACCCTGAGCGATTCAGGGTTGTAGTGCAGGTTGATTCCGTCTGCCCACGTTTATTGGTTGCCCGAGTTACTTAGGTATCAAGGTGACGGTGCGATGATCACACGGGCTGGAGCCGTGTAGGGCGCGCGGACGGAGTCTCACCACCCGGCGCAGGATTCTATCAAAGATGGAGCGCACCAAAATCGCACGTGGCGCTTCTGTTGATTTGAGATCTTTTCTTGTGAGCGTGATCGGATACAGGTAAGATAGAGTAATATTTCTGAAGTATCATTGTCGTAACTTATGCTGCTAAAGCTACGAGGAACAACTTAAACGGTGACTGACCTCGCGCAATGTGGAATATGACTGCGCCCAAATATGCGTTAACGAGTTAGAATTCTTTCGGATACGTCACGATGTCCGCCAGACCAAAAGACACGCTCGAATAGTTGGCGCTAAGACTAGGGGTCTTCCCCTGGCTGTGTACGCCCGAAGGGGCGGGCTGGCGGACTAATTTGTGTGCCGTCTCAGTTTGAATACCGATGGTTGATTCGGTGTAGGGGTGGATGGAAACGGTATGAGCTACAGATCGAAAGATCTTATCAGGCTATATGACCTAGCGATTAATATTGTACGAGTACTAATGTCCACCCCCTACTGATTAAATTGCGATCGTTATTCCTACCAACTTTGGACCCAGTCCACATAGTTAATCAGAGTGGATGCTAGGTAATATGGCAGTTTAGGTTCCACCCCGTGTCAGATAGCGTTTTACAGACTCCTCAGAACGTGGCATGCTAGTTCTTGCGGGAAGACTGGGGCCCCAGAATTCATAGTGAGCGTAGATGTAGAGATGATGAGGAGGTGGGTACCAAATCGTTGAGATGGTATCGTCTTCGTGCTCCTCGTTATTGAATGTTGTCTAGCTATGGTAAAACTCTCTCCTCTCCAATGTCTTCATCTGTCTTATCTTCCCGAACGTACGAAGTAAAAACATGATTAGTAATCGATTGAAGTAGCGGGCTCACCTCTATCGAGGGACGAGAAACATAAACTAAAACACAGGAGTTCCAGGTTGCTCACGGCCTGGGGCGAACGGGCTTAGCCCCCTGGCTACCCCAATTTCCGCTTTGGGCAGCTTATTACGTCAGCTATAATTCAGTCAAGCATTCTCCTAGAGCTGATGGATCACGCCCATAGATGGTCAAGACAGAAAACAGAGCGGGGCCTCCTAGCTCTGTTGGGACCTAGGTGGGCATGTTAGATGCTAACACTGCACCGGACGGTCCCGATTTAGTTGCACTTAGAGGGCGGGGGGCACAAACCTATGACTATTCTTTTAGCATCGGACACTGACGCCCAATGCCCCAGACAATCTATTTGGGTATCTTCTCTGCAGCCCAGCAGCCAGTCCTACTAACGCAATCGTGCCCGGGTTGCCTTTTCAGTAGAAGATAGAAAGAATCTCTTTTACTGATTCACGTGGGATGTACAGATATCGCTTTAGTGTGGAAAGCCTTTGGAACATGCTCCGTCAGCCCTCGAATGATCATCAGTGGCTGCCTTTTCACTGAGACTACTTGGGAGACACCACCATTTCGGCTCTGATGGATGCAAAAAATTCCATTGCTGATAGCAGGATTTACGTGAATATAAGAGGGGGTCTAATGGTCTTACCAGGCTGATCGCTCTTCACCCACCTTGCTGCTTTCGGTCTAAGGGGAACTGTCTGTTAATGATACAGTGTCCATGTGCGCCGTGTGCGCATGGATTTTGCGGCCGAGAGTCTGAGAACGAATTAGTTATGCGCAAAGTAGACAACGTTGTGATAGGGTGGGGCCTAGGTGCGAATGTGCTCAGGGGACGGACGTACCCTACGACCAACCATCTCTTTTGGCATCCTACAGGCTTATTTGTGCGTGCTGCGGTCCGTGCGAGCACATGGCCCAACCGATGTACGGGGCTAATGATTTTATCCTTCCTGATATAACTATGATAGGTAAACAAAGATCGTGGACATCCTCGCAGCTAAGTGTGAGTCTCGACTCACTACTATAACACGATAAGCCGATCGTGTACATCAGAAGGCAACGCGACCATTGTACGGAAGACCGAGTGGTCACTATGCGGACAAAATCGGTGTGCGGCCACTCACTAAAGACGGCCCCAGAGTTTCGTCGAACAATCGCAGGCAAAGCCAATACTCCGGTATCCGCTACCGTCGTTATACTCTTGGTATAGTGATAGCGGACGAGCCGGATATAGGTAAGTGGAACGCGAAGTGCAGTACTTGCCACATCGGAGGATTATTATTCGGCCTTACTATAGCATTGCCATGGGGTAGCGTAGATCCACGCAGTGCCGTAGCGGAGAGATCATGACGGATCGAGCTAGGGGCGACTTTGTGAACAAACGCAAATTGCCAGGTGTAGTTCGGAACGTCGAGACGTAGGGTATAGCTGGATAAACCATAGGTGGTAATTTTTCGCACTCGAGTCATTGAGGTGTAGATTCGTCGCACCCGGTTGTGACGAGATTAGTTCCCTCAGTGGGACGAGATACGAAGTAAGTGCAGTTTCTATGATTGCACTCCAACAAGCATTGTGAAACATCAGTGTGCATAGGATGCGTATTCGATCTTCCACGGGCACAATATGAATCTGAACGGGCGTCGAAGCCATATAAATGAAGCACGTTGAGGTGTCTAAGTTTGGCGAGGCGGCTCCGTGTCCGTCTTGGATTCTTTTGTTGTTCAATAATCACTTTGTGTTATTCGATACTCCACTTTCACGTACGCGATCTCGCACTATAAATAGTCAGAAATCAGCCACCCTGACAGCTACCGGACATTTTAACGCGATAACTTGACAAACGTGTCCCACTTCTTGGCCAAGTATGATTAAGGGAATAGACGGTTCGGTCAACGCGTTTTCCAATGCGTTTCGGGCTCCCTAAGTCCTCACACGATTCCAATAAAGATCCTCAATAGGATTTGCGCGGGTTTAGATTTGAACTTTAAGTCCGATAAATGTTGATCACCGCGAAAATCGAACTGCAACATTCCGAGTTTAACTTGGCAACCGAGACTCGCTACATTGATCCCGGGCTGACGGTCCGTGCAATTAGGTGTTTAGCGTCATTACGCTAAAATCACAAACTAACTTTTGAGACGTGGGCGTTCCAACATTATCGACGAAAATACTCGAGCAAGTACTCACTCAATTTACCCCTGTGCGCAAGCACGAGAAAAATGCTCTGTTCTCCTCTATTTGCGAGGGGGCTTCTCCGCCAAACCTTATTGTCGCAGGTAACAGACAAAACTGGAACCGTTCTCGCCAGCGTCCCTTGTCAGGGGCTTTGTGGTGCAAATTGTGACTGTAAGCGGAGGCCCTTGTCCATATGCCGAGAGTCTGCCGTTCGTTGCATGAGCTCATGCGCCTTATTGTTACCAAAGGCTCCGTGGGCTAGGATAGCGGAATTAGAGAGGGCCCACACAGGACCGTCGGGATGACTATCTGTTTTGCCCGATCCCTGGCCTGATATCGCGAAGCTTGAGGCTCACGATCAGTCGTAGTGTAGAGTGTGTCTGACCGTAATTCTAGGGACTCTTTAGAAGGTAACGGTCTTTTATTCCAAACGACACGACAACGTTAGAAATTTAGAAGAAAGGTAGGCCGAAGCCTGGCACCATCCCAGGCACTCCACTCATGGTATCTATCCTTCGATACTATTCTCTTGAAATGTGCTTAGCAGGCTTACCCTATACGTGAGGCCAGGAACCGCGGTTTGTCACTTTTAAGTTGAAAGTTGAGCCACCTGTACAGAGACTTGGCCAATTTTCCTTTGTGCCCCTTTGAAAAGAGTTAATTTATTACAACCTTAAGCCTCTAGCATAGAAGTCTGAGTGATCTTGTGCCTATACTTCTCAAATAAATTATGTCGCCGCCCGATTCAGGGAAGGCAAAATATTCCAAGTGCGTCATACGGATCGAAGGTGTCACCGCTTTCGAACCACACAAGTCGCGCAACACAGGGAGACCAGAATAACTGGTGCCTCAAAAGTAATTGTTCCCCCGTTCGGGAGCCTTTATCCCAAGGATATACGATCATTAATGCGAAGATAAACGTTCGTATGACCGCAGGGCGCTTCGGAGCTGCAGGCTCCAGTCGGAAGGGTAGCCGACGATAGGGTCTAAGGCCCTTGGAGCCTGATACTTGTCCAGCAAGAACCGTGGTGATAACTATGTAAGTCTGTCAACGTTCGAGATGGCTCACCGAACGGTGAGGATTCGATTCCGGGAAGACTGGGGCATTTCTGCGTGGAATCAGTTAACACCCCTGATGACACTATTAGGCGATCGGTATCGGCCAAAGGTAAGAGACGACTTGTCTATTGGTAGTACCCGGGATCGAAGCGTAAGCTGGGTAAGGCTATCTAAATCTTCGTCTCTTTGCACCTGCCTACAACCCTGACTACGGTCGTTGAGTCGGTCCCGGACTGGTAGTGGAATTCGTAGCCGGCAACCCAGGGGGAATCGCGGGGGACTAGAGCAAATTCCCCGCAGATGTCACACACGTATCCTGAACCTTAGTTGGGTTCGCATGCTAAGTGGCCCCCGAAATTCGGCATGCTATGCCTGCATCTCTCTCACCAAATCACACCTATGACAATCTAGGATTAATGAAAACTAGTGGCCCAAGCGGGACACACCCGCGCAGTAATCAACTACGCTTTGCGATCATGCTTCTATGGCTTTACGGTTAAGTGTCTGGTGCGTACTCGAAAGGCCACATACAGGAGGGTCATTCTACCTTCCAAGCTTCAAAACTGACAGTCGTAAAATCGCTTCTCCCGGCAGCGTACCGCCTTTCATATCACTGCGCTGTCCTGCCAATGGATTGGGTTATCATGTGCTGAAAGGATGTATATATACTGCGACTCTTCGCAGGGCGAAGTCGCCTGTGTTTCGTGGAGACCATATGGCCGCCGTTAGCATCCGCAATCAGACACAATTACGCTTGGACGCTATAAGTCGATGGTCTGTTGATCCGACACTGAAACAGATGGTGCCCATAGACTTATCTGTTCGGCGTTATAGAGGGTGATCATCGAGGTGGTGGTAGAAGGTAATCATGATCGAGATACGCGCTCATCACGCACACACTACCACGGCTGTCGAGATAGGCACCATAAAAAAATCACGCCAACTATCTAGTAACCAATTTCTTTGTCACCTGCCAGAGCTAGCACTAATGTCAGTGGATAGGATCGGAAATAGCTACGTCAACATTAAAAACCTATACAATCGAGTATTGAGACCTGCTAGTACGCTCTTTACTAGCAGAATTTTCCAGAAGTGCTATCCGATTGGGTTTCAAGTGATGGGGCAGGGGATGAATGGCCTCCCTAGCAAGTAAGGCGAGCTCAGGGTCGAATTCTCAAGAGGTGCTGGCCCCCGATCGAGATAATGGTTGTATGGGGAGTCCCGGGCGGGGCACGTATGGCGGCGTGCCTAGCTGATATTGATGTTTGGGGTTGACCGGAGTAGGCTGTGTGAACACAATCCCGGACCTTAAAGATACTAAAATCAATAAGGTCTCTTGAGTGCTGAGGAGGTGAGGCGTGCCTGCGGGCATTCTCCACTGCTTAATCTAATCAACCGTGGGAACATACAAGCCAGGGGGTGACCCAACGACTTGGGCTAGGGTGCCGGCGGAACCATAGTGGCGATGCCCTCCGCGTTCTGTAGCGCGTTTTAGACCTTTTCGGGGCGCCCCCGGAGTTCGTCGCAAACTTAGCCGTGATAGATATTGAGCCTCAGTAAGCGAAGTTTCTTAGGGACCGTGTTCATAAGTTCCTCTAAAAGCTTATCAACTCAGTCTGTCTCTTCTTTTGCGAATATTTAGGGCACGAACCAAGAACACAGAACCACAGTCAGTGCTTTCAGGAGCCCCGTACAATACATTTGCTCTTCCGCTTTGTAGTTGGTCCTTTAGGCGAGTACACTAACCAGGTAAACCAATTAGCATTACCCTAGTTGAAGGGAATTCGTTTGACAATAAAAGCCTACTCGCACATTACGCTCGACGAACGCGCGCATGTATTTAATCGGACGACTACAAGAGTTTTAGATTAAACATTTCTCCAAATTTCCGTATCCTTCGATGTAACTGGGAGTGATGTCCCTGCAATGTCATGCGGGTGTGAAGTTTTAGTCAGCCTCGGCCTACCGAGGGAAACCTTCTCCACAGCTTTGAGGGGGCGCAAAATCTCGTCAGCTCAGCAGGATAAGCCGATCTATAAGAAAATTGGTGTGCATCACGTACATGTATCCGTCAGTATGGCGCAACTTTAAGCTGCCAGGACGTCTTTGCAGTCGCGAAGAAGAACAAACCCGCCTTCCACGCGGATTTTCGATACTAAACAAGAAAAGTTGCCTGCTCGGGGCCCCTGCACCGGACTGGGATTCGAGTAATTGGGCGGAAGGTAACAATCATCACATTGTAATGCTCCTCATCTCGGGCTTATTGATTCTGGTTAGGACAAAGTTTTGTCACTCTCAACGTCGGGCTTAAGGCGATGGTGCCACGCTTCGCAACTACGGACAAGAAGTGTGCGCGAATTCTACTCATTTACCGTTGAGGGAACCTGGTTAACACGACTTCGGTATCTTACGGTACTTTAAAGGAGCGGTCTACTCGTTCTTGGGGCAACTACGGCTAAATATAACCCAAGGCCTCTGCTGTCAACAGCTCGAATCAGAGGCAGTAACTGTCTCACCCGCGGGAATCACGTTCTGCAACCGGTTTTCTACAGTGTTCTGGCGCGCATGCAACGTGAAACACCTGCATTAGTCCTCGTGCGGCTGTGCAAGGAGCGTTAGTAATGTGGGGTCACAGTCTCGCTGTTCGCGGACACTGCAGGATTAACGCCGATAGGCACGTCCCTAGAACTAGTGTGGTCCATCATTGCACCATCCGTCATGGAACGGAGGAGTGCACCACTTGCGAAGATATAGGGGTGTCCAAACATCCGCGCTCGCTCTTAACCAAGGTATGATTATTAAAACGGTTTACCGGACATTCTCTTTACCACGTTCGTTTTTGATAGTTTAGTACACAATTGTTTCGCCTACAGCGGGTGCTTAAAATCAACGCCGTCTACCTGTCTTCGGAAGCTCTAGATGGTATACGGTCAGGGTAAAAATGGGGGTGCTTAATGAGTATATATCCTAGGTGGATCGAGGGCGGTTGGGTAGAGTGGGCCAATCCTAGGTCCTAGTCCTCAGGCCTGACGCCTAGATCACGCACGTTTATCGAGTATGGGCATGCGTTGTTTCCTTACCGAGAATATAAACATTGTTCATGGCCAACCGTGGAAGCTTTCAGGACCTTGAAATGTTGTCCCCTGGGTTCCTCTGCCGTGGTAGTTCGGTGAGTCCGATGCATTCAGCCTATTAAGCGGATACTCGACCCGACAACATTTAACGGACTCGTAGCCATGAGTGGTGTTCGCGTTTTGATCTTCCTAACTGAGTAAAACACTACATTGACGGTAACATATGTGCGAGTGATAAGAACCGTGAACTAACTGGTCACGGGCAACCGCGACGCGCTGGTCGCCCTTCTCGGAACCTTGACGCCTCTCCAACGCCCGGGTAGGGCAGTACACCGTAGACCAGAGCATTTACGTGCTTCAGTGGGTGATTGACTCAGCCACAGCTCCCTTTTTGGAGAGCGCATAGGCACTGGCGGATATTCTGTTTGGATGTAGAGCTTCGTTCTTCGTGGAGAACAGATGCACTTCCTAATATCAGCACGGAAGTGGCGCCGGCTGGCACTTTCAACAATCGAGGATACTGTCTGTGCAACCCGTTTAAGGAGGAGATCTGGGGGTACAAATTTGGACCGCAGAAGTTTCAACAGCCGACTTGTCTCAAACTATACGAAGCAGGCTACGGGCTGTCAGTTAAAGTGTCCCAACGAGGAAGATCGAAATGCGTGCAGGTAATTGGGACTCCGAAGATAATTGGTTAGCGGTTGATGTTAGATGATGTAAGTCTGACGAGACCAGTGAGGCTACGTCTCTCCTGCTCAGAGCAAAGTTGGAGTGTTCTCTGCCGGAGCTTAATTTCATTTGAGGAAGGTTGCCGGCTCCTCGTTAAACTACGGTATCGCTCTGTAATATATGCCAGGCGATCGGGGGGCGCTCACGTAGAGACCCGTTGCCGCATTCGGGACTTTCTCTATCTCATGTTTAAAATTTGGTGGGCCGGTGGAAAAGTTCCTACACCAGGCGAATCCACACGCGCTGTCGCATAGCCCTTATGACCCCCATAATCAATAGAGACTGTGGTCATACGATTGGCCGAATCACATGTTCTGCTTCGACGCGAGTTCGGACATGTTGAATGATAGGACAACTGCCGGGATTGCCCCCACCCTAGGGCCCAAAATGACGGATAGCATCCCACCTGTGACCAACTACTCCTGGCTGGGCCCAAAAATGAATATAGTGGACACGGCCGTTGCTGGATTGGAGGTGTGGCGTACAATTCGGCGATGTCGACTGGGTCTGCCATCATAAACAGGATCCCCAGTTGGTACTTTCAAAAAAATCCACGGCAAACGGGGCCTCAGAATTGTCACGCAGAATAGTACTCCTTAATCGCAATCTGATAAAAGTGAGAATGTCGCGCCACATCCAGCACGAACCTCGAAACCATGAACTTTCGCCAAATGTTATTGTACGTTAGTCGAGTGCAGGTCTCTATCATTTTGCTGAGTGCTATCTGGTTTCGAACGACCAGGCCGTATATTCTGCCCATTCCAGTGGTTCTTATAAAGTAGAGTGGCTACTGCTAAAGAATGGCCATAGTAAGCCTGGCATACAACTGAATCTACATTCTTCTGAGCCCCATCCTGGGAAGAGAGCTGTCCGAAGGCTCTGCACAAAAGCTCATAATCGGTGCAGACCCGTATGTGATGTACACGGTAGGTAAACCCTCTTAGACCAGATGTCGTAACGTCGATACGTCGCGACAGAAGGCCCTGGGCGGGAGAACATTATAGTCATCCGAAGTGTAAACATTAAAGCAAAATGACGCTCATGCAAGCGCAAGCCAAGATATGATATATCATTCCGGGGTCGACAACAAGTATCACCGACAGCCGGTATGTGTAATTATTATAGACGTAATTGCCCGTTCAGGTACACAACACCGTTAGAAGAACATAGGCACCGGGGTACGATGGTTGGGATGTAATCTTACCCTATTTCGTCAAACATCACGTGGTGAGCCTCGAACCCCAAAGGAATCAACCCTTTCTACTCAACTTCGCTGCATTACGGGGGCCGCCGCGCTAAAAGTACTTCTGTGCTAAGATTGGCCTGTCTCGTGCGCTCCAGCGATCGAAGCTTAGATCTGCAGATCCGGGACCGAACCGTGGGCATATGCTAATACACTTCTATCCTAACCCTGGTAAGATAGGCATTGCTTACCCCTAGATTGCAACAGGGCGACGAGACGGTGCTCTACATATTCTAAAGATGCTGCGGGATTGGAGTCTATAATCCGTGGGCTTATCGGAATGGAATTCGACCGTTAAGTAGCGGTTTCCAGCAATCGACCGGAGGATGACCATTTATCAGTTTTAATGGACCATAAGAGCAGAAAAAACCGATGCAGTACTCCCCGACAGTTTTCGCTACTATGCCATATTGGTGAGCGATCCCTAGGTTGCAAACCTGACTATAAACTCCCTTGGAGCTAAGATCCGATAGGTCTCACATGCGTCAGACTCCTTCCAAGAAAATCAGATGATAAGTACTGGGCGCGATTGGACAGTCGTTGATGAGTATTAGGGATGAAACTACTGACGTCCCCGGTGTAGGGTTGAAATAAGGAAAGCCCCACTGATGCCATGGCGCTGGATTTGTAGGTCCCTCAGTCTTGGCTCTGAAATAGTGCCACCTGTCTGGGCAGTTAGGGTGCGGCCACCCCGATCATGCGGAGTTCCAGGCTAACTTCTCGTAAGCGGCATTGAAGTTAGAGAGGCTGCGCAGCAGGGTATCGATCACCACCGAACTACCTACCGTATGTCAGTTGCTAATACCAGTTGTCCGGCCGTCAGGGGACCAGTAGTGCTTAAGAAGAGCCCCCTACAAAATTAATCTACGAACAGTCCTGGACGTAACAACGGAAGAGTGAGCCATGTATTGTTAAACGTGATTCCGTATATTTGCAGCCTGTGCAATATCGTAACCAAACAGAGAGGACGGAGACGACCCGTGTTGCGTAGGGTCTACTGGGGAGAAGTTATAGCGACAACAAAGGGCATTTGTTCAATTTGCCTATAGGTTTTTCGCTAAGGTCCGAGTCACGTGGCAACCAACGTATAGAAAAGCTCTTGCGTTCTGGAGTTAGCATCCTGTCTTTGTCCCTGCCTGTCAGCTGCGTTTTGGCCATGTAAATCGTAGACTTACACATTAGGAGTAGAGTATTTGTGCGTCCGACAGGCACGAACTTTTGGCATAATACATCCTTCATAATTAGCGTCGTATATCTTGGCTACATTAATTATGATATCATTCCTTAAACACTTACTAGTTTTTGGGCAGACTGTAGGATCGGCCTTCTGAGGAGTTGCAACCTGGTTCCGATTATACCCTGGCAGCGAACTGGTGGCGTTTATATTCTAAAACTCGAAGCTCATTGATGATAAAATGTTAGGATTAGGGACTCAAGTCGTAAACACCAACAATGTTTATCACTGCGGGTGCGAATAGAGGTGCGTAAAGACATCCGCTGGAGCGGCAAAAGAGACTAGGGGAGAAGTCGTCTATGGTGATATACTTTCGTTGATGGGGCAAGTCGGACAGCGAGATTAATGCCTCAACAACTGCAATGCTTGCACCGCACTGATTTAGGCCACTATAGACCAGTGTCTATCCAAACTAAGACCTCCGGATACTCCTCTGCGCAACGTGCGACGTCTGGAGCTCATAAGTGAAAGTTGTAGTCTTTTTCACAATTGTAGCTGATGGTCTGCGCGTTAAGCTACCAACGATCACCCACTCTGCGATAGTCATAGTTCTAGGCGCGGATAAGCCAGTTTCCGACGGAATACAGCCGCGTATACCCTTTCATTAGGTGACGCCGGAAATGTTTAGTATCTCAATGGCAACCTACAAGCTTGAAGACGTTCTGCTCACAACTCGTCAGTAATGGCTTAACCTTCTACCGAAGTGAGGCCACTTTGCGATTCATGTTTTTTGCTATTCTATAGGCTATCGAGTGTGTTATAGCGTCCGAACGTTGTAGACCATACCTTGGGGGCTCACCCCGACGGCAGTACCTGGGGGGTTAATTGTCCTTATGACAATCACCTCTAAACACGTTGTGACCTTAGTTGAAGGACTTAGTTAAACTTCACCTCGGGGGGTCGTTGGACTACTGGCATTCGAAGCTTGACGATTTTTCCGGCAGCCAACCTCTCTCGTTGGTGGGAAACCTATCAAACCGTTTGGATCCGATATCGTTCCGTCGAGCATGGTATATCTGGTGGCTAAGCTGCTGTCCACGTCGATGGTGAACGAGAATTCTGCGCTAACGGAAAGTAATTACAATAAGAAGCAAATAGGAGGAGGGAGTAGTAAAATAACCTGGACACGGACTAGCAAAAAGATCGAAATGAGCCTGTAAATGCGGTATACGCAAGCACCTCTTGTATCACGTTGGGGACTTACCTCTACGGTGGACTTCAGTACCAGCCAAGCCTGATTCCGACATCTGTCGGCTAATGTGTCAGTAAAGTGATTGGGGGCTACCCCAGGAATGACGAATTACCAACCGGCCCCAAAATGGGGTAGCAGGATTCGTAATAGCTTAAATTATACAACCCAGTCCCTAGGTCAGCCGTCTTCGTCGAGTGATAGACCGGCGAATCAGTCAGGGAACCCCCGAAGTGAGTCGTATTTGCTTTGGTGTCTTTAGGAAAGGTACGCAATAATGACTTAGCTGTATGACATAGAGAACCAAGAATTAAGGAATCATGACAGCAATCCACAATGTTGGGCGGCCATAGGGGTTCAGTCCGAACTGGCATATGGGAGGGGATTCCAGGGCCAGTTGAGATTTATAACCACTTCCCCTGCAAGGACAATGCCACGCAAAGGAACCACCACGGCGCCTGATTGATTCTGCGCATAAGATTGCTTTGTTTTTAGAGAAGCGCAAGTGTGCAGATTGACGACTATGACTCGGTATCGACTGGGGTCCACAGTAACTCTGCCGACACAAGGCCCAAATGGGCTACAGAGCGGTACACACAAATTCCGTCATTGAAAAGACTATGCAACACAGCAGTAGCTGAGCAGGGCGGTACGTTAATCCCACATTTTCGCAGGTTCACTTATCCGTAAAAAAACACGGCTGGGAATTATTAGAGCAGAGGCGCCACACCGTTATTATGAAACGTCGGGGCACAAGAGGATAGTTTTCGGACGCTTGGGAGTACGTGCTAGGGAGTGCAAGGAATTGCACCGGAAGCTAAAGAGCGTTTCACCCTTCCATGGATCACGGCTTCGTGGGGCCGAGTAGACGTGCGGCACATACATGATAGTATGATCCACACATTAAATGAGATGCAGAGTAGTTTGCCACCACTTGAGTGTCCTACGCGCGCCCGAAGAAGCAAGCCCTGTTTCTAAAGCCTTTCTGAATGCCGTACAGGCTAACTCCTTACTTCCCTGTGTCGTCGCCTCTTCCCTGAACCAGTTGACCCTTTACCCGACCTTCCTAACCGAGATAGGATACCCTCTAGGCCCTGTTTCTCCTACTTAGGTTTGATGATTGTATGTGAATCGCAGGCCTGTCGTACGTGGGAAGTAGCACTCAGAGTCAGTCAGCACAGAACCCATATTAATTGCACATCTACTACCAATTTTACCGATAGGGTAAACAGCGCTAGAATAAGTGGGAACATTCAGATCAGCTGTAGCTGGAACGACTGAGCCACAATATCGTCAGGGTTCGGTTGACTCGCTGTTAATTCTTGTGACGAGGGGCTCGAGAACGTTGATCGGTCCGACAACTGGTCAACTTGCTGGTTCGCTCAGCGTCCCCGTCTAGTAGGACCAATCTCGAGACGTCGTATGAGGGCCATACGTCGGGCGGAGGCTAGTTTGGGCCATTCCTAGGGCCCCAGAAGACTCGTACACGGATCTCCTGCATGACTGATAATTATCATAGCGGCAGCCGTTTTGACCACGTACATAGACCGGATCTCCCGCATTTCCAGCGGCGGCAAGCTGGCTATCAATTACTTTACCAGTGCAGTTGGTAAACACTAAGCTTGGTTCTTAAGCAGTTCGAACTCCAGAATGCTATTTCTTTTTGAGAGACCAAAAGTAGCGGGGACTGTTGAAGGTTCAGTTTCATGATGCCGCCGGGATACAGTAGACATAGTACGCCGGGATAATGGCGGTTACGTGGAAAGTTCTGGAGTCTGGAGCTGACTTGCCCATACATATCTGTCTGCAGCTGACGATCTTCCATCAACCGTTCTCTTCTGCGTATCGTTCAGTTCAATTGATTACTAATAACGGGGGCGCACCCCGCCCGGCGGGTGCTGTTGACTGGGGGGAGACCTCAAGGGTGGATGTGGCCCTGGTGCACCTCGGAAGTATAGGCATGAGTTCCCTTAAATGCGTACGGAGCCGCGACGACATTTTGACACAAGGAATGGTAAAGTGGCATTGGAAGCACTCGTTTCGTGGTCAGCACGCGCGGCGCCTCAAGCAAAACTATACCGACGTTGCTAGGACCTGTAACGACAGGTCACTACCGACCTCCAGACCCGCTTTCTCCAATTTCCGATTTCTGTGTGGCGATCAATCGTGGTCGATTGCCCTCCCTGGTCTGGGAGTGTCAGAGCGGTGCCGCCGTTTAACAACTAGAACTATCCTAGCTGCCTCGGAAGGGCCAGGGTGAGCATGTTGCTTAGCCGCGGCCCCTAGTAGCTTAGCAGTCCCGCGCTTCCCCACACTTGATTTTGATGTACAGCACCAATGGGGAATCACTCGGGCACAGCATGCGCGGCTGTCTACACCTAACAACCAGATTACGAAGCGGGCGGGGGCCCTCGGCGCTAAATAACGTGCAAACGCGGCGAGAACCGAGCACGTAGTCTAGGGTTGCGGCTAATTTGCGGTAGTCGGTCCTTAGACGTAAATATCCATTTGGATTGCTCTTGTGGATGGCCGGCTGATTACTGTGGGGGGGACTTCCCTCCTAGACTGTTCGTGGGCCTCGGACGACGAGGGTGACTATGCCTGATAGTCGCGCACATCTACCCCCATTGCTCGCTTCTACTGCAAGTATCAGGAGGATGAGTCTGACCCCTCGATTAGTTGCTGCCGGCCGGGGGTCTGTCCTTGAGGCTGCAGCTCGGTTGATCCACGCTAGTTGTATGCGCGTCTCTTTTCTTGGAAGCATACGCATATGCAATCTGGCCTCGCATACAGGTATGGATGTTAGGAGATATAAACGAGATGGCTCCGCCGTTTGGAGGGTTATGCGTACCTAATCATCTTTAGAACCCATATAAACCGTGGCGATGTATAGAAGTTTATTTTAAAGACCTACGGGAGAGCTACTTAGTCGTCCAAAAGTCCAGTCTCTGACAATGGACTAGTTCGCGGCATTGTTTCGAGCTAAAATTAATAGGTGTTATACCTCGTAGTCAACCAGTGTACTTTTAACAGGTAAAGTAAATACGTCGTAAAAGTATCCAACCCGTCAAGATTAACCATATCCCTTCTTGCTCAACAAATACAACTCGGGTACTGTTATGCATATAGATCCTAACACACCTGCTTCAATTGAATGAAGTTAGTCTGTATTAGTAGCGAATATTTACACTACGACAGTGCTATAACTTTAGGCACGCGCACACCTAGGACCCCGAAGCAGCTGGCAAAACAACGGTGGCGCTTAGTTGCAGGACCAGTGGTCGCCAGGACGTGACCGAGAGGACATGGATCCAAGCTTTGATTGGGAGGCCCTCACTTCCAATCTGAAACGGGTGCTATGCACGCGAGCTTATAGAGCAACATGTATGGCTAACACCTAAGTCTCGCGCTGTCATTATAATACTTATGGACCGCCCTTGGCCAGTTAGTCGATACAGCGTGCTTGTGCACTGACGAGTAATTCTACGTTAAGGAAGTGAATCGTTAAGCACAGTCTCCCAGATGGAGGACTGACATATAGAACATCTATATCTCAGCCGCCACGCTGGGCGTCCACGGTTACATCAGTTAACCCGATTCACCTTCTACACTCCCTAAGTATGGTAAGAAGCACCGCCCATTCTTCATTTCGGTGGGAGACGTCATACCGATAGTCTTGGGACATGAGTATTTCTACCTGGCCATTATAACTAGGCCCGAGCTAAAGGACATGCAGACGTTCCCGCATGTACTATGAGTTCACACCCGTAAGCACCTGCCGGCATAATCCACAGGACACTTGCTGCAGTTGAATTAGCCCAGACGACTAAGAAGTAGGCCTGCCTGTGAGGGTCGGTAAGATTATTTGGACCACGCATAGCCGTAACTGACCCGCGCTACTATTTAATGGTCCCCACCGTCTTATAGTTTTAGTGGCTTTCGCTGCCCACTGCCAGGATAAACTGCGTACTGATACGGAAAAAGAACCTCGCGGATCTCGGGGTGCTACTTTGCAGTATTCAGTGCGGTTACAACGCTTAAAAAGAAAGACTGGGGTCCCGGTATAGCGACGGGTAAGGGATGGGCTGCCGCTAACCGTCCGGATCATGCTCGGTATTTACTCAAACTGGCGATGTACCACAAACGAGTAACTCTCTTTCAACGATCTTTCGCTTGACTAGACGGAGCTATGGTGTACCAGGTTGTTACGGAGGCCCAAATCCAAAGTTAAGCAGGCGCTGTAAACATGAACCTCACGCGCCACTATCGCGAACGAGCGTCTCGTAGGCCATGCCTGATCTCGACTAGTACAAATACAGATGATACATCAATGACTAGCGGCGAACAGGGCGTTACCCGGTCCGGAACGCACCAAACATTGATTGATATCCAACGTATAGGAAAGGAAGTGTAACTATGGTAGGCTTGGCTGCAATAAATTTTTACACGATTACAGGGGTAACAATTACACCTCTCACCCGCCGCGCAGCCACGACAAGATCTTGGCAGGTAACTCATATCCGAAAAGCATTGGCTCGCCGCTGCTGATGTTGCATGTTACCCAAATGACTCACCCAGTAAGTCATACGATGTATTGATAAGACTCTGAAGTTTTGAGATGACCACCGAAAGAGGCTTAACCCCATACATATCATCTAGTAGGCCTAGTGCGACACCACGGGTTCAATTGGAATTGGTAACTGTACGGGCCACAATGAACCTAGTCTAATGGGCACCCTTTAGTGGGTGGGCATAACTGTCAAGGTTGCTCATGTCTAATAGTGGACTAGGTAGGACTATTCGTCCTCCCCTTAAGTTGCGCCGGGAACAATGGGATAAGTAATCAGGAGGCCGCCTATACGGAGCTAGCACTTAGAACGTGTATGAATGCCATCATGCATATGTATCTCAGTGTTGCTTCCCACTGACCGTAAAAGTCTTGTTGGAACGCGCGGTGCATATTACCGTTCGGGATGTGACACAGGCTCAAGGATTTGTACCTAATATTGAAAAGAGTCAAATGGCACGTTGGCATACGCCTATGGTCGTACCGGGGGTGTCCCTAATTGCCCGATTTCCTGTGAAGTTTGGGGTGCTCGGATTTCTACCGACAGGAGACACGCGTTGTGAACAGTGGGCTCGCCAAGTCGTTCTTTAACGTAAACTCCTAGATCGGCAGTCGCACCCTAATCTTTCGTTCGATCGCAGACGCTCGCTTCTGTCACTGGAGTCCAGCGCGCCCCACTTACGGGACTTGTACTATCTGAAGCACTGAGGGGGTGTCGGGGAGTAAGATGGTTGTGCTATGACTCGTGGTACTAATTTCCGTGAACGATACTCGCTGGGGTCATGTCGACGTAAGGTCATCGTAAATCTGGGAGCATCACTCCTTTACCTTCCAAATGTCTAAGGTCCCTAATGTTGTCAGTAATTGTCCATTCGCATTGTGTGGTAATAAGCTGAATTTCCAGTCCATGAACTGTACGTGTTTGTTCTGAACCAGGACAGCGACATAACTTTGGCTTGAAGAAGAGCTATGCGCGTCCCGCTCATTCCACTATACGGAAAATAGGCACCCTAGGGCTGCTTCGATAACACAGGCACCCAATGAACTAACCACGCTTCCTGTGAATCAGGTTTGCAACCGGAGTTGAATAGCCTAGACGGCGAATGTTAGGCCAGAGGGTGTAGGCGGGCTTAGTCCCGCCCATCACACAATTACTTGGATAGTACAGCTGTGACGAGATGAAGCGCGTCACCACTTGACGTTCTGTAAACCGTAGAATCCCATTAGATACACGGTAATTAGGTATACGCCCTGAACTTACGAGTCTGACCGATGCTGTCCAAGAACCTAGATTTGTGACAAGATGCTGACCTGGAGGAGATTACGGAAATCGAGTCTGGAGACTTGTATCGTCAGTGGGACAGGGTACGGTGCCATGAAAGGTAGCTTTGAAAAAAGTATCGTTCAATTCTTTGGGGGTAACTGCGCCAAGAGGCGTATTACTTGTGAACCCTTATTTCCTCTAGGAGGCGTACCTTCATCGGTGGAACGTTTGTAATTACTCCCGCATAATGTGCATGATTTTTACTTCAAATAACGCGTCACAGGCATTTATTTCTGCGATCGACACCTAATTGTTCTCTGTTAGTTGGGCCTAGGCACCAAGGCAGTCCCTCTGAGTTTTCGTTGGGAAGTGATTATGTAAAAAACGAGTCGCATGAATTAGCCACTTGCTTGCACAACAGCCGTTCAAGAGACTCTAGCCTCCCTTGATATGCTGCGTTCTTCACTTCAGAGACGCAGATTGAGCGGGTTCCTTTGAGGTCGTCACCTCGGAAATTTAATCCTAGATACAACTTCTACGCCGCCATAGGTTAGAGTAAACACCAACATGGCCCGCCGTGGATGCCTATTTAAATTCCGAGGCGTACGACCGCATTAACCTTGGAGGAAGATTTAATTCAGACACAGGATTCGGGGTGACCCTCTTTGTTAGATGGTTAGCCAAAAGTTGCTGCGAGGATGACCGGAATTTGTATGATGGTTTATGCTCCTTGAAATCAGCAAGGTATTGTTGTTCATTCGAATAACTTTTCTGCTTTTAGCTGATGTTTAGATGGCTATTTTGGGACGTCACATTAATAACTTTTAAAATCAAACCAATAGTTTTGAATTGGCGTCATTTGGAGCAGGAATTTAAGACTCATACTTAATTGTGGTCATGTCGTCCGATGCCTAAATGTTACATAACACACCATTTTTGTTGATTGTATTTTGAATAATAAGTTCATATGAGATGGCTACAACTTTTCATTTGACGTTTTTTAGTTCTGCATCAATGTTCTGCTGATATTTAAAGGGACCTGTGGTTCAGTATGAAAAGCGATTAGCATGGTAGGCCACATATGGTGCGACAGAAGTTCAATATATATACATACAAAAGTAAAATTATGTTCTGAGACTCTTTAAGCTATCGATATATTTGCTTTTCACTCTCAGCCAACGTTTTGGTGAACCTGAGCCCACGATATTTACATTGACTACTACTTGCCCCACAGCCTGGTTTTGTATCTATAGTCTCGTTAGATGGTATGTTTATTATGCATCTTCGTTAATTAATAGGCTCTGTGTCACTTACGCAATACGCTACATTAATAGGATGCATTTTGTAAAGATTAAAAACGTTGCTCATTTCTGCTTTTTTTATTTTTTCACAAGTTGGTTAGATATTAAATTAGGCAATTTTTGCTTTACATTTCTGACTACAACAATACATTTTTAATTAAATCTAAATACACTATCATATACAGTGAGGGAAAAAAGTATTTGATCCCCTGCTGATTTTGTACGTTTGCCCACTGACAAAGAAATGATCAGTCTATAATTTTAATGGTAGGTTTATTTGAACAGTGAGAGACAGAATAACAACAAAAATTTTAAAAAACGCATGTCAAAAATGTTATAAATTGATTTGCATTTTAATGAGGGAAATAAGTATTTGACCCCCTCTCAATCAGAAAGATTTCTGGCTCCCAGGTGTCTTTTATACAGGTAACGAGCTGAGATTAGGAGCACACTCTTAAAGGGAGTGCTCCTAATCTCAGCTTGTTACCTGTATAAAAGACACCTGTTCACAGAAGCAATCAATCAATCAGATTCCAAACTCTCCACCATGGCCAAGACCAAAGAGCTCTCCAAGGATGTCAGGGACAAGATTGTAGACCTACACAAGGCTGGAATGGGCTACAAGACCATTGCCAAGCAGCTTGGTGAGAAGGTGACAACAGTTGGTGCGATTATTCGCAAATGGAAGAAACACAAAAGAACTGTCAATCTCCCTCGGCCTGGGGCTCCATGCAAGATCTCACCTCGTGGAGTTGCAATGATCATGAGAACGGTGAGGAATCAGCCCAGAACTACACGGGATGATCTTGTCAATGATCTCAAGGCAGCTGGGACCATAGTCACCAAGAAAACAGTTGGTAACACACTACACCGTGAAGGACTGAAATCCTGCAGCGCCCGCAAGGTCCCCCTGCTCAAGAAAGCACATATACATGCCCGTCTGAAGTTTGCCAATGAACATCTGAATGATTCAGAGGACAACTGGGTGAAAGTGTTGTGGTCAGATGAGACCAAAATGGAGCTCTTTGGCATCAACTCAACTCGCCGTGTTTGGAGGAGGAGGAATGCTGCCTATGACCCCAAGAACACCATCCCCACCGTCAAACATGGAGGTGGAAACATTATGCTTTGGGGGTGTTTTTCTGCTAAGGGGACAGGACAACTTCACCGCATCAAAGGGACGATGGACGGGGCCATGTACCGTCAAATCTTGGGTGAGAACCTCCTTCCCTCAGCCAGGGCATTGAAAATGGGTCGTGGATGGGTATTCCAGCATGACAATGACCCAAAACACACGGCCAAGGCAACAAAGGAGTGGCTCAAGAAGAAGCACATTAAGGTCCTGGAGTGGCCTAGCCAGTCTCCAGACCTTAATCCCATAGAAAATCTGTGGAGGGAGCTGAAGGTTCGAGTTGCCAAACGTCAGCCTCGAAACCTTAATGACTTGGAGAAGATCTGCAAAGAGGAGTGGGACAAAATCCCTCCTGAGATGTGTGCAAACCTGGTGGCCAACTACAAGAAACGTCTGACCTCTGTGATTGCCAACAAGGGTTTTGCCACCAAGTACTAAGTCATGTTTTGCAGAGGGGTCAAATACTTATTTCCCTCATTAAAATGCAAATCAATTTATAACATTTTTGACATGCGTTTTTCTGGATTTTGTTGTTGTTATTCTGTCTCTCACTGTTCAAATAAACCTACCATTAAAATTATAGACTGATCATTTCTTTGTCAGTGGGCAAACGTACAAAATCAGCAGGGGATCAAATACTTTTTTCCCTCACTGTATTTATGGACTGAAAATAAATTGATGTCTACAGTCAGACGTTTAACTGTAGTGTCATTCAGCTTGGGAATTATTTCTTTCACCTGTGTAATTTTTCTTCTTTGAAGCTGCACGTTTTTGGCAAAAATGTATTTAATTAGCAGCCGTGAAGAGCAAAGTCATTAGTTGTTGGTGTTGTTTTAGCACAGGGAATTGGCGGAGCGAGCTCTGCGTAATGGATATCGAGCACTTCCTTCACGAGGCACAGTCCCACACACTCCCTGGCCTGGGCATCTGCGTGTCAGCGGATGAAGCCTTCACCATGTTTGGCGCTGACGGATCAGTCGGTGAGTGACTACACAGGGCTGTGATGATGATTATGATTTGATGATGCCTTATCATGGAATAGCAATTTTTATAGGCTACTATACAGGACTGTGATGATGATGATATGATGATCCCTTATGGTGGAATAGCAATGTTGTATAGGATACTGTACTGGACACTGATGATGTGATGCATTATGGAGGAAAATCAAAGTTTTATAGGCTACTAAACAGTGCTGTGATGATGATGTGATTATGCCTTATGATGGCATAGGAAATGTGGAGTGAATAAAAAAAAGAGTTTCTGGGGAATGATGTTCCGTTGTTTTAAGTTGCTGACCACATTTGCACTTAGAAGTGTCCTTGGACTTTATTTGAGCACAAGCAATTGCAGCGTCCGTGTGATGTATTATCACCCGCACAGGGACAACATGTGACATGTTGAGTCATTGACACGGCGGATTTTTTAGAGCAGGGGGCTGTGATGGCTAGCATGCTGGATTTGCAGTTCCGTGTTGAATCGTTCTAAATGAATGTCCCCAAAAGAGGAGGGCCCCCTAACGGTTGTTGCCTGTGCACTGTGTACTGTGTGTACATTACGTTTACCTGTCGATTCAACGGAGCCAAATGGTTCCATGTACGTTCATGCACAATCACTGTTAATTATTCCCCAGCTCTTGTCTTCATTAGCAAATTTACTTTTGATCGTTTATAAGGAATACAATTGAATTGCAATCCACTTTAGATGTGTACAGTGTCTAAGTGCAACAGCCTCTCAAGGCACTGAACAGAATAGTGGGACATGGTGCTTCACTAAGAAAATGAAGACATTCGTTTTTTTTCAGTGGAGGCAATCATAGGCACAGGAGCAGAGTACACACAGGATTTGGCAGCATGAATTAATTATCAGGGCTTGCGAGTTCCACACCACAGGAGTAACCCCCTCATAAAGCCACGTTACCTTGGGGCTTTCACAGTGGAGAGCAAGAGAAGCAGTGTAGAGCAAGATGAGAGGGGAGAAGTATAGGCAGGGCGAGCACATGAAGGATTGTTAGAACGATATTTACGTTCTTTCGGGCCTGGAGTGGGAGTCAATGTAAGGATCAGAGTCCTGGGGTGATGTGATTGTATTTCTAGGTGCAGGTAAGAAGCCTGGTGGTGGCTTTTTTATCCATTGGATTCGGAACATAAGGGATTTGGGGAGGCCCTAGAAGACACATTTGTCATAATTGAGTCAAGGTGTGATGAAGGCCATCTGGGGCAAGGGTTGAGGTCCTGTGGAGTTGAGATACGTGGGAGTGGGAAGGGAACAGGAGCTCAAAATCAATGATGACTCCAAGGTTACGCACTTTGTTGAAGGACACACGAGTGACTGGAAATGTAGAGTAGTTTGCGTATAAATTATAAATTGCAACTATTTCGGAATAATACTTTTAAATTGTAATGTGGTTAGAGATAATTAAAAAAAATGGGCATATAGTTTCATGAAATTATCCAAATAATGTTTTTGTAAAGGTAAATTGTGGTTCACGTTATAGCAGACGGCACACTGTAATCAATCCACTTTAATATGTGCTGTGGCACACCAAACTCTGAAGGTGACAAGCTCAAATGCCAATTTGGTGGTCAACTCAATCCATAATCTTTCCATTGCCAATAAACAAGTGCCACTGTTGGCATAGGGCCACCAATGGAGATGACCATTGGCCAATGCTTCTTGTGCAATGAGGCACAGTTTTGAAATTGACTTGGCATACTCTTGATGATGATACCTCCACACAAATTGTGATGTGGCTGCTTTAAAAGTACAGGTTATGTGACTAAGTAAAGCTTTCTGCTTGTATGATCTGCTTGTGTAGGTATTCCAGCCAGACCTGAGAACTTCATGAGCACCAAGAAGTCACACGAGGTGGAGCTCATGTCCAGAATGGTGGTAACGCTGGCACTGAAATGCAATGTATCACAGGTAAACGTCACGTAGGGTCACACCATAGATATGTGGGGTTGTACATGGTGATATCTTTTGTGTTTGGAAGCCTGTAACAAAAGCTTGTCCTTTTGCACGCAACAAAATTTGGTCTTGCACTTCACAAAAATATTTATAGGTGATATAGAGACTTGATATAATAATTGATATTCAAAGGTACAGAATAAGCATTTGATATTGGCCTATGATGAGTAAAAGGAGGCTTAAATCAAATAAACCATGAGCAATAGAAAAGTGGTATGTTTTAAACAATCGTGTCTCTGGCTTTCATTTTGATCATTCATGACCAATATGCCTTGGCAAATGAGAGTTTTTGCCTCAGTGTCTCTTTCCTGACAAAATTTATTTCAATTCACCATTATATTTATCGTGACATCGCTGGATGTCACCATGCTGTGGGTACAGTACCGGCCCTAGAGGGGCAAGGCGTGCGCTGAATAATAGCGCTGGATGGCACCAGACTTTAAGTGCAGTGCCGACCCTACAGGACAGGGTGTGTGGGTGCCGACCGAAGGATAGGGTTGTGTGAGGCCATGACACTCTGGTTGACCTGGGAGGACACGTGACTGGTTGAGTTTACAGGGGGGCCCCAAGAGGGTGACTAGGGGGGTCACGTGATTGGGACCCAGATCCTTCCGAGGATTCTGGAAGGTGGACATGGCCAAGGGCGGAGCTGGCCACGCCACAGACTATGAGCCGGGTCCCGAGAGGGACCAGGGTTGTTGTTCATCCTGTAAGAAACCCTTCATCTACGATGTCCGTTTAACGAGTTTCCAACACGTGGACCCGGGCCGAAGTCGTTGGTCCCGATCCATAGTAGCAGTTACGTAGTAACTAGTGTAGTTAGCCGGGTGGTCACCACCTTAGGTTGTTATTTTGTTAAGGGGAAGTTACCCTGTGTGTTGGAACTGAATAAATGTGTTGCCTCCAAAGTCTACGTCTGCGACTCAGTTGAACCCATTACACATTCATTACGTGTACAAAGGACATTCAAAGGTGCGGGAGAAGCACAGAAAGAGAAAAGTCTGCAGATTTTAACAGAAAGTCAACACTGATGCCAACTTACGCAGTGAGAGAGGAGGGGAGTGAATTCCAGGAAACTGGAGCAACAGAGAAGCGACATTCACCTCAGAGGCCCACTTGAGGCAGATCGAGGTTGTGAGATGGGACAAGCAATGATACGGCAAAAGCTAAATAGGCCAGTTGACCCAGAACGTGTGTTACGTAGTTGTCGCTGGATTCATTTTGTAATGACAAGGTGCCATTTGTTGAACCAGGAGGGGTAATCACGAGCATGGGTGCGTTATTTATTAACCAACTAGAAGAGGGGCGTAACTGGGTTAAAGGTAAAAGGCGGGGTCAGTCGGGAAGCTCCGGTAACCTGCTCGAATGTTCTGGAAGGGGGCGTGGCCACGCCAGGAAGTATATAAGGGGTACGTGACCGAGGGTTCGGGGCTGTTGTGGGGTCCCGGGTCTTGGCTGCTGTCGCTGTGTTCGCCGTCATTTCTCTTCATCGTCAGCCACGTGGCCGATCCTCTGCACGGCTCCCATCGTTGCGTCGCTATGTTACTCAGCCAGCTATATAGTTAGACGCCGACGATGGGGCTGTGTAAATGGGTCGACTATGCGTAGCCGTGTATATGTGTTTGTTGCCCAGTGATTGTGCCTGAAGTGTGAGAATAAATGTGTCTTGGAAGTGGCTCACTACAATTTGATCATATTTAAACTTGAAGAAAAGCTTAAACGTACACAATGAGTCATGGCGAGCTGCATGATGGAAATTACCGTACAGAGAGAGAAAGACGAACACGTGGATCAGAGAACAAATACTTTTAATAAAAGAAAGTGGGCTTGGCCAAGACGCATTGCAGATGGATGAGGATGGTGATTAAATGGCAGCCG